>NW_027474701.1:0-31513 GCF_050947335.1 Megachile rotundata | reverse complement strand
GTGCTTATATGAGAGATAGAACGACAATTACTATATTTATTACACTCATTATTATCAATCTAACTCATATTATTAACCATATTATGCAGATATGATCGATAGAACGACAATTACTATACTTGTTGCTCTTATTATTATCATTCTAACTCATATTATTAACCATATTATGCTTATATGATAGATAGTACGACAATTACTATACTCATTACTCTTATTATTATCAATCTAACTCATATTATTAGCCATATTATGCTTATATGATCGATAGCATGAGAATTACTATACTCACTACTCTTAGTATTATCACTCTAACTCATATTATTAGCCATATTATGCTTATATGATCGATAGTACGACAATTACTATACTTATTACACTTATTATTATCAATCTAACTCATATTATTAGCCATATTATGCTTATATGATCGATAGAACGACAATTACTATACTTATTACTCTTATTATTATCAATCTAACTCATATTATTAGCCATATTGTGCTTATATGAGCGATAGAACGACAATTACTATATTTATTGCACTCACTATTATCAATCTAACTCACATTATAAGCCATATTATGCTTATATGATCGATAGTACGACAATTACTATACTCATTACTCTTATTATTATCAATCTAACTCATATTATTAACCATATTATGCAGATATGATCGATCGAACGACAATTACTATACTTTTTACACTTATTATTATCAATCTAACTCATATTATAAGCCATATTATGCTTATATGATCGATAGTACGACAATTACTATACTCATTGCTCTTATTATTATCAATCTAACTCATATTATTAACCATATTATGCAATTATGATCGATAGAACGACAATTACTATACTTATTACACTTATTATTATCAATCTAACTCATATTATTAGCCATATTATGCTTATATGATCGATAGAACGACAATTACTATACTTATTACTCTTATTATTATCAATCTAACTCATATTATTAACCACATTATGCAATTATGATCGATAGAACGACAATTACTATACTTATTACACTTATTATTATCAATCTAACTCATATTATTAGCCATATTATGCTTATATGATCCATAGAACGACAATTACTATACTTATTACTCTTATTATTATCAATCTAACTCATATTATTAGCCATATTGTGCTTATATGAGCGATAGAACGACAATTACTATATTTATTACACTCACTATTATCAATCTAACTCATATTATTAACCATATTATGCAGATATGATCGATAGAACGACAATTACTATACTTATTACTCTTATTATTATCATTCTAACTCATATTATTAACCATATTAAGCAGATATGATCGATAGAGCTACAATTACTATACTCATTACTCTTATTATTATCAATCTAACTCATATTATTAGCCATATTATGCTTATATGATCGATAGTACGACAATTACTATACTCATTGCTCTTACTATTATTAATCTAACTCATATTATTAACCATATTATGCAATTATGATCGATAGAACGACAATTACTATACCTATTACACTTATTATTATCAATCTAACTCATATTATTAGCCATATTATGGTTATATTATCGGTAGAACGACAATTACTATACTTATTACTGTTATTATTATGAATCTAACTCATATTATTAACCATATTATGCAGTTATGATCGATAGAACTACAATTACTATACTCATTACTCTTATTATTATCTATCTAACTCATATTATTAGCCATATTATGCTTATATGATCGATAGAATGAGAATTACTATACTCACTACTCTCAGTATTATCAATCTAACTCATATTATTAGCCATATTATGCTTAAATGATCGATAGAACTACAATTACTATACTCATTACTCTTATTATTATCAATCTAACTCATATAATTAGCCATATATTGCTTATATGATCGATAGAACGACAATTACTATACTTATTATTCTTATTTTTATCAACCCAACTCATATTATTCGCCATATTATGCTTAAATGATCGATAGAACGACAATTACTATACTTATTACTCTTATTATTATGAATCTTACTCATATTATTAGCCATATTATGCTTATATGATCGATAGAACTACAATTACTATACTCATTACTCTTATTATTATCTATCCAACTCATATTATTACCCATATTATGCTGATATGATCGATAGAACGACATTCACTATACTTATTACACTCACTATTATCAATCTAACTCATATTATTAACCATATTATGCAGATATGATCGATAGAACGACAATTACTATACTTATTACTCTTATTATTATCAATCTAACTCATATTATTAGCCATATTGTGCTTATATGAGCGATAGAACGACAATTACTATATTTATTGCACTCACTATTATCAATCTAACTCACATTATTAGCCATATTATGCTTATATGATCGATAGTACGACAATTACTATACTCATTACTCTTATTATTATCAATCTAACTCATATTATTAGCCATATTATGCTTATATGATCGATAGAATGAGAATTACTATACTCACTACTCTTAGTATTATCACTCTAACTCATATTATTAGCCATATTATGCTTATATAACCGATAGTACGACAATTACTATACTTATTACACTTATTATTATCAATCTAACTCATATTATTAGCCATATGATGCTTATATGATCGATAGAACGACAATTACTATACTTATTACTCTTATTATTATCAATCTAACTCATATTATTAGCCATATTGTGCTTATATGAGAGATAGAACGACAATTACTATATTTATTACACTCATTATTATCAATCTAACTCATATTATTAACCATATTATGCAGATATGATCGATAGAACGACAATTACTATACTTGTTGCTCTTATTATTATCATTCTAACTCATATTATTAACCATATTATGCTTATATGAGCGATAGAACGACAGGTACTATACTTATTATTCTTAGTTTTATCAACCCAACTCATATTATTCGCCATATTATGCATAAATGATCGATAGAACGACAATTACTATACTTATTACTGTTATTATTATGAATCTGACTCATATTATTAGCCATATTATGCTTATATGATCGATAGACCTACAATTACTATACTCATTACTCTTATTATTATCAATCCAACTCATATAATTACCCGTATTATGCTGATATGATCGATAGAACGACATTCACTATACTTATTACACTCACTATTATCAATCTAACTCATATTATTAACCATATTATGCAGATATGATCGATAGAACGACAATTACTATACTTATTACTCTTATTATTATCATTCTAACTCATATTATTAACCATATTAAGCAGATATGATCGATAGAGCTACAATTAATATACTCATTACTCTTATTATTATCAATCTAACTCATATTATTAGCCATATTATGCTTATATGATCGATAGTACGACAATTACTATACTCATTGCTCTTATTATTATTAATCTAACTCATATTATTAACCATATTATGCAATTATGATCGATAGAACGACAATTACTATACTTATTACACTTATTATTATGAATCTAACTCATATTATTAGCCATATTATGCTTAAATGATCGATAGAACGACAATTACTATACTCACTACTCTTAGTATTATCACTCTAACTCATATTATTAGCCTTATTATGCTTATATGATCGATAGAACGACAATTACTGTACTTATTACTCTTATTATTATCAATCTAACTCATATTATTAGCCATATTATGATTATATGATCGATAGAACGAGAATTACTATACTCACTACTCTTAGTATTATCAATCTAACTCATATTATTAGCCATATTATGCTTATATTATCGATAGAACGACAATTACTATACTTATTACTGTTATTATTATCAATCTGACTCATATTATTAGCCATACTATGCTTAAATGACCGATAGAACGACAATTACTATACTTATTACTCTTATTGTTATCAATCTAACTCATATTATTAGCCATATTATGTTTATATGATCGATAGAACGACAAATACTATACTTATTACTCTTATTATTATCAATCTAACTCATATTATTAACCATATTATGCAGATATGATCGATAGAACGACAAATACTATACTTATTTCTCTTATTATTATCAATCCAACTCATATTATTACCCATATTATGCTGATATGATCGATAGAACGACATTCACTATACTTATTACACTCACTATTATCAATCTAACTCATATTATTAACCATATTATGCAGATATGATCGATAGAACGACAATTACTATACTTATTACTCTTATTATTATCAATCTAACTCATATTATTAGCCATATTGTGCTTATATGAGCGATAGAACGACAATTGCTATATTTATTGCACTCACTATTATCAATCTAACTCACATTATTAGCCATATTATGCTTATATGATCGATAGTACGACAATTACTATACTCATTACTCTTATTATTATCAATCTAACTCATATTATTAGCCATATTATGCTTATATGATCGATAGAATGAGAATTACTATACTCACTACTCTTAGTATTATCACTCTAACTCATATTATTAGCCATATTATGCTTATATAATCGATAGTACGACAATTACTATACTTATTACACTTATTATTATCAATCTAACTCATATTATTAGCCATATGATGCTTATATGATCGATAGAACGACAATTACTATACTTATTACTCCTATTATTATCAATCTAACTCATATTATTAGCCATATTGTGCTTATATGAGCGATAGAACGACAATTACTATATTTATTGCACTCACTATTATCAATCTAACACACATTATTAGCCATATTATGCTTATATGATCGATAGTACGACAATTACTATACTCATTACTCTTATTATTATCAATCTAACTCATATTATTAACCATATTATGCAGATATGATCGATAGAACTACAATTACTATACTCATTACTCTTATTATTATCTATCTAACTCATATTATTAGCCATATTATGCTTATATGATCGGTAGAACGAGAATTACTATACTCACTACTCTTAGTATTATCAATCTAACTCGTATTATTAGCCATATTATGCTTATATGATCGATAGAACGACAAATACTATACTTATTACTCTTATTATTATCAATCTAACTCATATTATTAACCATATTATGCTAATATGATCGACAGAACGACAATTACTATACTTATTACACTCACTATTATCAATCTAACTCATATTATTAACCATATCATGCAGATATGATCGATAGCACGACATTTACTATACTTATTACTCTTATTATTATGAACCTAACTCATATTATTAGCCATATTATGCTTATATGATCGATAGAACGACAATTACTATACTTATTATTCTTATTTTCATCAACCCAACTCATATTATTCGCCATATTATGCTTAAATGATCGATAGAACGACAATTACTATACTTATTACTCTTATTATTATGAATCTTACTCATATTATTAGCCATATTATGCTTATATGATCGATAGAACTACAATTACTATACTCATTACTCTTATTATTATCAATCCAACTCATATTATTACCCATATTATGCTGATATGATCGATAGAACGACATTCACTATACTTATTACACTCACTATTATCAATCTAACTCATATTATTAACCATATTATGCAGATATGATCGATAGAACGACAATTACTATACTTGTTGCTCTTATTATTATCATTCTAACTCATATTATTAACCATATTATGCTTATATGATCGATAGAACGACAGGTACTATACTTATTATTCTTATTTTTATCAACCCAACTCATATTATTCGCCATATTATGCTTAAATGATCGATAGAACGACAATTACTATACTTATTACTCTTATTATTATGAATCTTACTCATATTATTAGCCATATTATGCTTATATGATCGATAGAACGACAATTACTATACTTATTACTGTTATTATTATGAATCTGACTCATATTATTAGCCATATTATGCTTATATGATCGATAGACCTACAATTACTATACTCATTACTCTTATTATTATCAATCCAACTCATATTATTACCCGTATTATGCTGATATGATCGATAGAACGACATTCACTATACTTATTACACTCACTATTATCAATCTAACTCATATTATTAACCATATTATGCAGATATGATAGATAGAACGACAATTACTATACTTATTACTCTTATTATTATCATTCTAACTCATATTATTAACCATATTAAGCAGATATGATCGATAGAGCTACAATTACTATACTCATTACTCTTATTATTATCAATCTAACTCATGCTATTAGCCATATTATGGTTATATGATCGATATAAAGACAATTACTATACTTATTACTCTTATTATTATCAATCTAACTCATATTATTAGCCATATTACGCTTATATGATCGATAGAACGACAATTACTATACTTATTACTCTTATTATTATCAATCTAACTCATATTATTAGCCATATTGTGCTTATATGAGCGATAGAACGACAATTACTATATTTATTGCACTCACTATTATCAATCTAACTCACATTATTAGCCATATTATGCTTATATGATCGATAGTACGACAATTACTATACTCATTACTCTTATTATTATCAATCTAACTCATATTATTAGCCATATTATGCTTATATGATCGATAGAATGAGAATTACTATACTCACTACTCTTAGTATTATCACTCTAACTCATATTATTAGCCATATTATGCTTATATAACCGATAGTACGACAATTACTATACTTATTACACTTATTATTATCAATCTAACTCATATTATTAGCCATATGATGCTTATATGATCGATAGAACGACAATCACTATACTTATTACTCTTATTATTATCAATCTAACTCATATTATTAGCCATATTGTGCTTATATGAGAGATAGAACGACAATTACTATATTTATTACACTCATTATTATCAATCTAACTCATATTATTAACCATATTATGCAGATATGATCGATAGAACGACAATTACTATACTTGTTGCTCTTATTATTATCATTCTAACTCATATTATTAACCATATTATGCTTATATGATAGATAGTACGACAATTACTATACTCATTACTCTTATTATTATCAATCTAACTCATATTATTAGCCATATTATGCTTATATGATCGATAGAATGAGAATTACTATACTCACTACTCTTAGTATTATCACTCTAACTCATATTATTAGCCATATTATGCTTATATGATCGATAGTACGACAATTACTATACTTATTACACTTATTATTATCAATCTAACTCATATTATTAGCCATATTATGCTTATATGATCGATAGAACGACAATTACTATACTTATTACTCTTATTATTATCAATCTAACTCATATTATTAGCCATATTGTGCTTATATGAGCGATAGAACGACAATTACTATATTTATTGCACTCACTATTATCAATCTAACTCACATTATTAGCCATATTATGCTTATATGATCGATAGTACGACAATTACTATACTCATTACTCTTATTATTATCAATCTAACTCATATTATTAGCCATATTATGCTTATATGATCGATAGTACGACAATTACTATACTCATTACTCTTATTATTATCTATCTAACTCATATTATTAGCCATATTATGCTTATATTATCGATAGAACGACAATTACTATATTTATTGCACTCACTATTATCAATCTAACTCACATTATTAGCCATATTATGCTTATATGATCGATAGTACGACAATTACTATACTCATTACTCTTATTATTATCAATCTAACTCATATTATTAACCATATTATGCAGATATGATCGATCGAACGACAATTACTATACTTTTTACACTTATTATTATCAATCTAACTCATATTATAAGCCATATTATGCTTATATGATCGATAGTACGACAATTACTATACTCATTGCTCTTATTATTATCAATCTAACTCATATTATTAACCATATTATGCAATTATGATCGATAGAACGACAATTACTATACTTATTACACTTATTATTATCAATCTAACTCATATTATTAGCCATATTATGCTTATATGATCGATAGAACGACAATTACTATACTTATTACTCTTATTATTATCAATCTAACTCATATTATTAACCACATTATGCAATTATGATCGATAGAACGACAATTACTATACTTATTACACTTATTATTATCAATCTAACTCATATTATTAGCCATATTATGCTTATATGATCCATAGAACGACAATTACTATACTTATTACTCTTATTATTATCAATCTAACTCATATTATTAGCCATATTGTGCTTATATGAGCGATAGAACGACAATTACTATATTTATTACACTCACTATTATCAATCTAACTCATATTATTAACCATATTATGCAGATATGATCGATAGAACGACAATTACTATACTTATTACTCTTATTATTATCATTCTAACTCATATTATTAACCATATTAAGCAGATATGATCGATAGAGCTACAATTACTATACTCATTACTCTTATTATTATCAATCTAACTCATATTATTAGCCATATTATGCTTATATGATCGATAGTACGACAATTACTATACTCATTGCTCTTACTATTATTAATCTAACTCATATTATTAACCATATTATGCAATTATGATCGATAGAACGACAATTACTATACCTATTACACTTATTATTATCAATCTAACTCATATTATTAGCCATATTATGGTTATATTATCGGTAGAACGACAATTACTATACTTATTACTGTTATTATTATGAATCTAACTCATATTATTAACCATATTATGCAGTTATGATCGATAGAACTACAATTACTATACTCATTACTCTTATTATTATCTATCTAACTCATATTATTAGCCATATTATGCTTATATGATCGATAGAATGAGAATTACTATACTCACTACTCTCAGTATTATCAATCTAACTCATATTATTAGCCATATTATGCTTAAATGATCGATAGAACTACAATTACTATACTCATTACTCTTATTATTATCAATCTAACTCATATAATTAGCCATATTATGCTTAAATGATCGATAGAACTACAATTACTATACTCATTACTCTTATTATTATCAATCTAACTCATATTGTTAACCATATTATGCAGATATGATCGATAGAACGACAATTACTATACTTATTACTCTTATTATTATCAATCTAACTCGTATTATTAGCCATATTATGCTTGTATGATCGATAGAACGACAAATACTATACTTATTACTCTTATTATTATCAATCTAACTCATATTATTAACCATATTATGCTAATATGATCGACAGAACGACAATTACTATACTTATTACACTCACTATTATCAATCTAACTCATATTATTAACCATATTATGCAGATATGATCGATAGCACGACATTTACTATACTTATTACTCTTATTATTATCAACCTAACTCATATTATTCGCCATATATTGCTTATATGATCGATAGAACGACAATTACTATACTTATTATTCTTATTTTTATCAACCCAACTCATATTATTCGCCATATTATGCTTAAATGATCGATAGAACGACAATTACTATACTTATTACTCTTATTATTATGAATCTTACTCATATTATTAGCCATATTATGCTTATATGATCGATAGAACTACAATTACTATACTCATTACTCTTATTATTATCTATCCAACTCATATTATTACCCATATTATGCTGATATGATCGATAGAACGACATTCACTATACTTATTACACTCACTATTATCAATCTAACTCATATTATTAACCATATTATGCAGATATGATCGATAGAACGACAATTACTATACTTATTACTCTTATTATTATCAATCTAACTCATATTATTAGCCATATTGTGCTTATATGAGCGATAGAACGACAATTACTATATTTATTGCACTCACTATTATCAATCTAACTCATATTATTAGCCATATTGTGCTTATATGAGAGATAGAACGACAATTACTATATTTATTACACTCATTATTATCAATCTAACTCATATTATTAACCATATTATGCAGATATGATCGATAGAACGACAATTACTATACTTGTTGCTCTTATTATTATCATTCTAACTCATATTATTAACCATATTATGCTTATATGAGCGATAGAACGACAGGTACTATACTTATTATTCTTAGTTTTATCAACCCAACTCATATTATTCGCCATATTATGCATAAATGATCGATAGAACGACAATTACTATACTTATTACTGTTATTATTATGAATCTGACTCATATTATTAGCCATATTATGGTTATATTATCGGTAGAACGACAATTACTATACTTATTACTGTTATTATTATGAATCTAACTCATATTATTAACCATATTATGCAGTTATGATCGATAGAACTACAATTACTATACTCATTACTCTTATTATTATCTATCTAACTCATATTATTAGCCATATTATGCTTATATGATCGATAGAATGAGAATTACTATACTCACTACTCTCAGTATTATCAATCTAACTCATATTATTAGCCATATTATGCTTAAATGATCGATAGAACTACAATTACTATACTCATTACTCTTATTATTATCAATCTAACTCATATAATTAGCCATATTATGCTTAAATGATCGATAGAACTACAATTACTATACTCATTACTCTTATTATTATCAATCTAACTCATATTGTTAACCATATTATGCAGATATGATCGATAGAACGACAATTACTATACTTATTACTCTTATTATTATCAATCTAACTCGTATTATTAGCCATATTATGCTTGTATGATCGATAGAACGACAAATACTATACTTATTACTCTTATTATTATCAATCTAACTCATATTATTAACCATATTATGCTAATATGATCGACAGAACGACAATTACTATACTTATTACACTCACTATTATCAATCTAACTCATATTATTAACCATATTATGCAGATATGATCGATAGCACGACATTTACTATACTTATTACTCTTATTATTATCAACCTAACTCATATTATTCGCCATATATTGCTTATATGATCGATAGAACGACAATTACTATACTTATTATTCTTATTTTTATCAACCCAACTCATATTATTCGCCATATTATGCTTAAATGATCGATAGAACGACAATTACTATACTTATTACTCTTATTATTATGAATCTTACTCATATTATTAGCCATATTATGCTTATATGATCGATAGAACTACAATTACTATACTCATTACTCTTATTATTATCTATCCAACTCATATTATTACCCATATTATGCTGATATGATCGATAGAACGACATTCACTATACTTATTACACTCACTATTATCAATCTAACTCATATTATTAACCATATTATGCAGATATGATCGATAGAACGACAATTACTATACTTATTACTCTTATTATTATCAATCTAACTCATATTATTAGCCATATTGTGCTTATATGAGCGATAGAACGACAATTACTATATTTATTGCACTCACTATTATCAATCTAACTCACATTATTAGCCATATTATGCTTATATGATCGATAGTACGACAATTACTATACTCATTACTCTTATTATTATCAATCTAACTCATATTATTAGCCATATTATGCTTATATGATCGATAGAATGAGAATTACTATACTCACTACTCTTAGTATTATCACTCTAACTCATATTATTAGCCATATTATGCTTATATAACCGATAGTACGACAATTACTATACTTATTACACTTATTATTATCAATCTAACTCATATTATTAGCCATATGATGCTTATATGATCGATAGAACGACAATTACTATACTTATTACTCTTATTATTATCAATCTAACTCATATTATTAGCCATATTGTGCTTATATGAGAGATAGAACGACAATTACTATATTTATTACACTCATTATTATCAATCTAACTCATATTATTAACCATATTATGCAGATATGATCGATAGAACGACAATTACTATACTTGTTGCTCTTATTATTATCATTCTAACTCATATTATTAACCATATTATGCTTATATGAGCGATAGAACGACAGGTACTATACTTATTATTCTTAGTTTTATCAACCCAACTCATATTATTCGCCATATTATGCATAAATGATCGATAGAACGACAATTACTATACTTATTACTGTTATTATTATGAATCTGACTCATATTATTAGCCATATTATGCTTATATGATCGATAGACCTACAATTACTATACTCATTACTCTTATTATTATCAATCCAACTCATATAATTACCCGTATTATGCTGATATGATCGATAGAACGACATTCACTATACTTATTACACTCACTATTATCAATCTAACTCATATTATTAACCATATTATGCAGATATGATCGATAGAACGACAATTACTATACTTATTACTCTTATTATTATCATTCTAACTCATATTATTAACCATATTAAGCAGATATGATCGATAGAGCTACAATTAATATACTCATTACTCTTATTATTATCAATCTAACTCATATTATTAGCCATATTATGCTTATATGATCGATAGTACGACAATTACTATACTCATTGCTCTTATTATTATTAATCTAACTCATATTATTAACCATATTATGCAATTATGATCGATAGAACGACAATTACTATACTTATTACACTTATTATTATGAATCTAACTCATATTATTAGCCATATTATGCTTAAATGATCGATAGAACGACAATTACTATACTCACTACTCTTAGTATTATCACTCTAACTCATATTATTAGCCTTATTATGCTTATATGATCGATAGAACGACAATTACTGTACTTATTACTCTTATTATTATCAATCTAACTCATATTATTAGCCATATTATGATTATATGATCGATAGAACGAGAATTACTATACTCACTACTCTTAGTATTATCAATCTAACTCATATTATTAGCCATATTATGCTTATATTATCGATAGAACGACAATTACTATACTTATTACTGTTATTATTATCAATCTGACTCATATTATTAGCCATACTATGCTTAAATGACCGATAGAACGACAATTACTATACTTATTACTCTTATTGTTATCAATCTAACTCATATTATTAGCCATATTATGTTTATATGATCGATAGAACGACAAATACTATACTTATTACTCTTATTATTATCAATCTAACTCATATTATTAACCATATTATGCAGATATGATCGATAGAACGACAAATACTATACTTATTACTCTTATTATTATCAATCCAACTCATATTATTACCCATATTATGCTGATATGATCGATAGAACGACATTCACTATACTTATTACACTCACTATTATCAATCTAACTCATATTATTAACCATATTATGCAGATATGATCGATAGAACGACAATTACTATACTTATTACTCTTATTATTATCAATCTAACTCATATTATTAGCCATATTGTGCTTATATGAGCGATAGAACGACAATTGCTATATTTATTGCACTCACTATTATCAATCTAACTCACATTATTAGCCATATTATGCTTATATGATCGATAGTACGACAATTACTATACTCATTACTCTTATTATTATCAATCTAACTCATATTATTAGCCATATTATGCTTATATGATCGATAGAATGAGAATTACTATACTCACTACTCTTAGTATTATCACTCTAACTCATATTATTAGCCATATTATGCTTATATAATCGATAGTACGACAATTACTATACTTATTACACTTATTATTATCAATCTAACTCATATTATTAGCCATATGATGCTTATATGATCGATAGAACGACAATTACTATACTTATTACTCCTATTATTATCAATCTAACTCATATTATTAGCCATATTGTGCTTATATGAGCGATAGAACGACAATTACTGTATTTATTGCACTCACTATTATCAATCTAACTCACATTATTAGCCATATTATGCTTATATGATCGATAGTACGACAATTACTATACTCATTACTCTTATTATTATCAATCTAACTCATATTATTAGCCATATTATGCTTATATGATCGATAGAACGACAATTACTATACTTATTACACTTATTATTATCAATCTAACTCATATTATTAGCCATATTATGCTTATATGATCGATAGAACGACAATTACTACACTTATTACTCTTATTATTATCAATCTAACTCATATTATTAGCCATATTGTGCTTATATGAGCGATAGAACGACAATTACTATACTTATTACTCTTATTATTATCAATCTAACTCATATTATTAGCCATATTGTGCTTATATGAGAGATAGAACGACAATTACTATATTTATTACACTCATTATTATCAATCTAACTCATATTATTAACCATATTATGCAGATATGATCGATAGAACTACAATTACTATACTCATTACTCTTATTATTATCTATCTAACTCATATTATTAGCCATATTATGCTTATATGATCGGTAGAACGAGAATTACTATACTCACTACTCTTAGTATTATCAATCTAACTCGTATTATTAGCCATATTATGCTTATATGATCGATAGAACGACAAATACTATACTTATTACTCTTATTATTATCAATCTAACTCATATTATTAACCATATTATGCTAATATGATCGACAGAACGACAATTACTATACTTATTACACTCACTATTATCAATCTAACTCATATTATTAACCATATCATGCAGATATGATCGATAGCACGACATTTACTATACTTATTACTCTTATTATTATGAACCTAACTCATATTATTAGCCATATTATGCTTATATGATCGATAGAACGACAATTACTATACTTATTATTCTTATTTTCATCAACCCAACTCATATTATTCGCCATATTATGCTTAAATGATCGATAGAACGACAATTACTATACTTATTACTCTTATTATTATGAATCTTACTCATATTATTAGCCATATTATGCTTATATGATCGATAGAACTACAATTACTATACTCATTACTCTTATTATTATCAATCCAACTCATATTATTACCCATATTATGCTGATATGATCGATAGAACGACATTCACTATACTTATTACACTCACTATTATCAATCTAACTCATATTATTAACCATATTATGCAGATATGATCGATAGAACGACAATTACTATACTTGTTGCTCTTATTATTATCATTCTAACTCATATTATTAACCATATTATGCTTATATGATCGATAGAACGACAGGTACTATACTTATTATTCTTATTTTTATCAACCCAACTCATATTATTCGCCATATTATGCTTAAATGATCGATAGAACGACAATTACTATACTTATTACTCTTATTATTATGAATCTTACTCATATTATTAGCCATATTATGCTTATATGATCGATAGAACGACAATTACTATACTTATTACTGTTATTATTATGAATCTGACTCATATTATTAGCCATATTATGCTTATATGATCGATAGACCTACAATTACTATACTCATTACTCTTATTATTATCAATCCAACTCATATTATTACCCGTATTATGCTGATATGATCGATAGAACGACATTCACTATACTTATTACACTCACTATTATCAATCTAACTCATATTATTAACCATATTATGCAGATATGATAGATAGAACGACAATTACTATACTTATTACTCTTATTATTATCATTCTAACTCATATTATTAACCATATTAAGCAGATATGATCGATAGAGCTACAATTACTATACTCATTACTCTTATTATTATCAATCTAACTCATGCTATTAGCCATATTATGGTTATATGATCGATATAAAGACAATTACTATACTTATTACTCTTATTATTATCAATCTAACTCATATTATTAGCCATATTACGCTTATATGATCGATAGAACGACAATTACTATACTTATTACTCTTATTATTATCAATCTAACTCATATTATTAGCCATATTGTGCTTATATGAGCGATAGAACGACAATTACTATATTTATTGCACTCACTATTATCAATCTAACTCACATTATTAGCCATATTATGCTTATATGATCGATAGTACGACAATTACTATACTCATTACTCTTATTATTATCAATCTAACTCATATTATTAACCATATTATGCTTATATTATCGATAGAACGACAATTACTATACTTATTACTGTTATTATTATCAATCTAACTCATATTATTAGCCATATTATGCTTATATGATCGATACAATGAGAATTACTATACTCACTACTCTTAGTATTATCACTCTAACTCATATTATTAGCCATATTATGCTTATATGATCGAGAGAACGACAATTACTATACTTATTACTCTTATTATTATCAATCTAACTCATATTATTAGCCATATTGTGCTTATATGAGCGATAGAACGACAATTACTATATTTATTACACTCATTATTATCAATCTAACTCATATTATTAATCATATTATATAGATATGATCGATAGAACTACAATTACTATACTCATTACTCTTATTATTATCTATCTAACTCATATTATTAGCCATATTATGCTTATATGATCGATAGAACGAGAATTACTATACTCACTACTCTTAGTGTTATCAATCTAACTCGTATTATTAGCCATATTATGCTTATATGATCGATAGAACGACAAATACTATACTTATTACTCTTATTATTATCAATCTAACTCATATTATTAACCATATTATGCTAATATGATCGACAGAACGACAATTACTATACTTATTACACTCACTATTATCAATCTAACTCATATTATTAACCATTTTATGCAGATATGATCGATAGCACGACATTTACTATACTTATTACTCTTATTATTATGAACCTAACCCATATTATGCTTATATGATAGATAGAACGACAATTACTATACTTATTATTCTTATTTTTATCAACCCAACTCATATTATTCGCCATATTATGCTTAAATGATCGATAGAACGACAATTACTATACTTATTACTCTTATTATTATGAATCTTACTCATATTATTAGCCATATTATGCCTATATGATCGATAGAACTACAATTACTATACTCATTACTCTTATTATTATCAATCCAACTGATATTATTACCCATATTATGCTGATATGATCGATAGAACGACATTCACTATACTTATTACACTCACTATTATCAATCTAACTCATATTATTAACCATATTATGCAGATATGATCGATAGAACGACAATTACTATACTTGTTACTCTTATTATTATCATTCTAACTCATATTATTAACCATATTATGCTTATATGATCGATAGAACGACAGGTACTATACTTATTATTCTTAGTTTTATCAACCCAACTCATATTATTCGCCATATTATGCTTAAATGATCGATAGAACGACAATTACTATACTTATTACTGTTATTATTATGAATCTGACTCATATTATTAGCCATATTATGCTTACATGATCGATAGACCTACAATTACTATACTCATTACTCTTATTATTATCAATCCAACTCATATTATTACCCGTATTATGCTGATATGATCGATAGAACGACATTCACTATACTTATTACACTCACTATTATCAATCTAACTCATATTATTAACCATATTATGCAGATATGATCGATAGAACGACAATTACTATACTTATTACTCTTATTATTATCATTCTTACTCATATTATTAACCATATTAAGCAGATATGATCGATAGAGCTACAATTACTATACTCATTACTCTTATTATTATCAATCTAACTCATATTATTAGCCATATTATGCTTATATGATCGATAGTACGACAATTACTATACTCATTGCTCTTATTATTATTAATCTAACTCATATTATTAACCATATTATGCAATTACGATCGATAGAACGACAATTACTATACTTATTACACTTATTATTATCAATCTAACTCATATTATTAGCCATATTATGCTTATATGATCGATAGAACGACAATTACTATACTTATTACTCTTATTATTATCAATCTAACTCATATTATTAGCCATATTGTGCTTATATGAGCGATAGAACGACAATTACTATATTTATTACACTCACTATTATCAATCTAACTCATATTATTAACCATATTATTCAGATATGATCGATAGAACGACAATTACTATACTTATTACTCTTATTATTATCATTCTAACTCATATTATTAACCATATTAAGCAGATATGATCGATAGAGCTACAATTACTATACTCATTACTCTTATTATTATCAATCTAACTCATATTATTAGCCATATTATGCTTATATGATCGATAGTACGACAATTACTATACTCATTGCTCTTATTATTATTAATCTAACTCATATTATTAACCATATTATGCAATTATGATCGATAGAACGACAATTACTATACCTATTACACTTATTATTATCAATCTAACTCATATTATTAGCCATATTATGCTTATATGATCGATAGAACGACAATTACTATACTTATTACTCTTATTATTATCAATCTAACTCATATTATTAGCCATATTGTGCTTATATGAGCGATAGAACGACAATTACTATATTTATTACACTCACTATTATCAATCTAACTCATATTATTAACCATATTATGCAGATATGATCGATAGAACGACAATTACTATACTCATTACTCTTATTATTATCAATCCAACTCATATTATTAGCCATATTATGCTTATATGATCGAGAGAACGAGAATTACTATAGTCACTACCCTTAGTATTATCAATCTAACTCATTTTATTAGCCATATTATGCTTATATGATCGATAGAACGACAATTACTATACTTATTATTCTTATTTTTATCAACCCAACTCATATTATTAGCCATATTATGCTTATATGATCGAGAGAACGAGAATTACTATAGTCACTACCCTTAGTATTATCAATCTAACTCATATTATTCGCCATATTATGCTTAAATGATCGATAGAACGACAATTACTATACTTATTACTCTTATTATTATGAATCTTACTCATATTATTAGCCATATTATGTTTATATGATCGATAGAACGACAAATACTATACTTATTACTCTTATTATTATCAATCTAACTCATATTATTAACCATATTATGCAGATATGATCGATAGAACGACAAATACTATACTTATTACTCTTATTATTATCAATCTAACTCATATTATTAACCATATTATGCGGATATGATCGATAGAACTACAATTACTATACTTATTACACTCACTATTATCAATCTAACTCATATTATTAACCATATTATGCAGATATGATCGATAGCACGACATTTACTATACTTATTACTCTTATTATTATCAACCTAACTCATATTATTAGCCTTATTATGCTTATATGATCGATAGAACGACAATTACTATACTTAGTATTCTTATTTTTATCAACCCAACTCATACTATTCGCCATATTATGCTTAAATGATCGATAGAACGACAATTACTATACTTATTACTCTTATTATTATGAATCTTACTCATATTATTAGCCATATTATGCTTATATGATTGATAGAACTACAATTACTATACTCATTACTCTTATTATTATCTATCCAACTCATATTATTACCCATATTATGCTGATATGGTCGATAGAACGACATTCACTATACTTATTACACTCACTATTATCAATCTAACTCATATTATTAACAATATTATGCAGATATGATCGATAGAACGACAATTACTACACTTATTACTCTTATTATTATCAATCTAACTCATATTATTAGCCATATTGTGCTTATATGAGCGATAGAACGACAATTACTATATTTATTGCACTCACTATTACCATACTAACTCACATTATTAGCCATATTATGCTTATATGATCGATAGTACTACAATTACTATACTCATTACTCTTATTATTATCAATCTAACTCATATTATTAGCCATATTATGCTTATATGATCGATAGAATGAGAATTACTATACTCACTACTCTTAGTATTATCACTCTAACTCATATTATTAGCCATATTATGCTTATATGATCGATAGTACGACAATTACTATACTTATTACACTTATTATTTTCAATCTAACTCATATTATTAGCCATATTATGCTTATATGATCGATAGAACGACAATTACTATACTTATTACTCTTATTATTATCAATCTAACTCATATCATTAGCCATATTATGCTTATATGATCGATAGAACGACAATTACTATACTTATTACTCTTATTATTATCAATCTAACTCATATTATTAGCCATATTATGCTTATATGATCGATAGAACGACAATTACTATACTTATTACTCTTATTATTATCAATCTAACTCATATTATTAGCCATATTGTGCTTATATGAGCGATAGAACGACAATTACTATATTTATTACACTCATTATTATCAATCTAACTCATATTATTAACCATATTATGCAGATATGATCGATAGAACTACAATTACTATACTCATTACTCTTATTATTATCTATCTAACTCATATTATTAGCCATATTATGCTTATATGATCGATAGAACGAGAATTACTATACTCACTACTCTTAGTGTTATCAATCTAACTCGTATTATTAGCCATATTATGCTTATATGATCGATAGAACGACAAATACTATACTTATTACTCTTATTATTATCAATCTAACTCATATTATTAACCATATTATGCTAATATGATCGACAGAACGACAATTACTATACTTATTACACTCACTATTATCAATCTAACTCATATTATTAACCATTTTATGCAGATATGATCGATAGCACGACATTTACTATACTTATTACTCTTATTATTATGAACCTAACCCATATTATGCTTATATGATAGATAGAACGACAATTACTATACTTATTATTCTTATTTTTATCAACCCAACTCATATTATTCGCCATATTATGCTTAAATGATCGATAGAACGACAATTACTATACTTATTACTCTTATTATTATGAATCTTACTCATATTATTAGCCATATTATGCCTATATGATCGATAGAACTACAATTACTATACTCATTACTCTTATTATTATCAATCCAACTGATATTATTACCCATATTATGCTGATATGATCGATAGAACGACATTCACTATACTTATTACACTCACTATTATCAATCTAACTCATATTATTAACCATATTATGCAGATATGATCGATAGAACGACAATTACTATACTTGTTACTCTTATTATTATCATTCTAACTCATATTATTAACCATATTATGCTTATATGATCGATAGAACGACAGGTACTATACTTATTATTCTTAGTTTTATCAACCCAACTCATATTATTCGCCATATTATGCTTAAATGATCGATAGAACGACAATTACTATACTTATTACTGTTATTATTATGAATCTGACTCATATTATTAGCCATATTATGCTTACATGATCGATAGACCTACAATTACTATACTCATTACTCTTATTATTATCAATCCAACTCATATTATTACCCGTATTATGCTGATATGATCGATAGAACGACATTCACTATACTTATTACACTCACTATTATCAATCTAACTCATATTATTAACCATATTATGCAGATATGATCGATAGAACGACAATTACTATACTTATTACTCTTATTATTATCATTCTTACTCATATTATTAACCATATTAAGCAGATATGATCGATAGAGCTACAATTACTATACTCATTACTCTTATTATTATCAATCTAACTCATATTATTAGCCATATTATGCTTATATGATCGATAGTACGACAATTACTATACTCATTGCTCTTATTATTATTAATCTAACTCATATTATTAACCATATTATGCAATTACGATCGATAGAACGACAATTACTATACTTATTACACTTATTATTATCAATCTAACTCATATTATTAGCCATATTATGCTTATATGATCGATAGAACGACAATTACTATACTTATTACTCTTATTATTATCAATCTAACACATATTATTAGCCATATTGTGCTTATATGAGCGATAGAACGACAATTACTATATTTATTACACTCACTATTATCAATCTAACTCATATTATTAACCATATTATTCAGATATGATCGATAGAACGACAATTACTATACTTATTACTCTTATTATTATCATTCTAACTCATATTATTAACCATATTAAGCAGATATGATCGATAGAGCTACAATTACTATACTCATTACTCTTATTATTATCAATCTAACTCATATTATTAGCCATATTATGCTTATATGATCGATAGTACGACAATTACTATACTCATTGCTCTTATTATTATTAATCTAACTCATATTATTAACCATATTATGCAATTATGATCGATAGAACGACAATTACTATACCTATTACACTTATTATTATCAATCTAACTCATATTATTAGCCATATTATGCTTATATGATCGATAGAACGACAATTACTATACTTATTACTCTTATTATTATCAATCTAACTCATATTATTAGCCATATTGTGCTTATATGAGCGATAGAACGACAATTACTATATTTATTACACTCACTATTATCAATCTAACTCATATTATTAACCATATTATGCAGATATGATCGATAGAACGACAATTACTATACTCATTACTCTTATTATTATCAATCCAACTCATATTATTAGCCATATTATGCTTATATGATCGAGAGAACGAGAATTACTATAGTCACTACCCTTAGTATTATCAATCTAACTCATTTTATTAGCCATATTATGCTTATATGATCGATAGAACGACAATTACTATACTTATTATTCTTATTTTTATCAACCCAACTCATATTATTAGCCATATTATGCTTATATGATCGAGAGAACGAGAATTACTATAGTCACTACCCTTAGTATTATCAATCTAACTCATATTATTCGCCATATTATGCTTAAATGATCGATAGAACGACAATTACTATACTTATTACTCTTATTATTATGAATCTTACTCATATTATTAGCCATATTATGTTTATATGATCGATAGAACGACAAATACTATACTTATTACTCTTATTATTATCAATCTAACTCATATTATTAACCATATTATGCAGATATGATCGATAGAACGACAAATACTATACTTATTACTCTTATTATTATCAATCTAACTCATATTATTAACCATATTATGCGGATATGATCGATAGAACTACAATTACTATACTTATTACACTCACTATTATCAATCTAACTCATATTATTAACCATATTATGCAGATATGATCGATAGCACGACATTTACTATACTTATTACTCTTATTATTATCAACCTAACTCATATTATTAGCCTTATTATGCTTATATGATCGATAGAACGACAATTACTATACTTAGTATTCTTATTTTTATCAACCCAACTCATACTATTCGCCATATTATGCTTAAATGATCGATAGAACGACAATTACTATACTTATTACTCTTATTATTATGAATCTTACTCATATTATTCGCCATATATTGCTTATATGATCGATAGAACGACAATTACTATACATATTATTCTTATTTTTATCAACCCAACTCATATTATTCGCCATATTATGCTTAAATGATCGATAGAACGACAATTACTATACTTATTACTCTTATTATTATGAATCTTACTCATATTATTAGCCATATTATGCTTATATGATTGATAGAACTACAATTACTATACTCATTACTCTTATTATTATCTATCCAACTCATATTATTACCCATATTATGCTGATATGGTCGATAGAACGACATTCACTATACTTATTACACTCACTATTATCAATCTAACTCATATTATTAACAATATTATGCAGATATGATCGATAGAACGACAATTACTATACTTATTACTCTTATTATTATCAATCTAACTCATATTATTAGCCATATTGTGCTTATATGAGCGATAGAACGACAATTACTATATTTATTGCACTCACTATTACCATACTAACTCACATTATTAGCCATATTATGCTTATATGATCGATAGTACTACAATTACTATACTCATTACTCTTATTATTATCAATCTAACTCATATTATTAGCCATATTATGCTTATATGATCGATAGAATGAGAATTAATATACTCACTACTCTTAGTATTATCACTCTAACTCATATTATTAGCCATATTATGCTTCTATGATCGATAGTACGACAATTACTATACTTATTACACTTATTATTTTCAATCTAACTCATATTATTAGCCATATTATGCTTATATGATCGATAGAACGACAATTACTATACTTATTACTCTTATTATTATCAATCTAACTCATATTATTAACCATATTATGCGGATATGATCGATAGAACTACAATTACTATACTTATTACACTCACTATTATCAATCTAACTCATATTATTAACCATATTATGCAGATATGATCGATAGCACGACATTTACTATACTTATTACTCTTATTATTATCAACCTAACTCATATTATTAGCCTTATTATGCTTATATGATCGATAGAACGACAATTACTATACTTAGTATTCTTATTTTTATCAACCCAACTCATACTATTCGCCATATTATGCTTAAATGATCGATAGAACGACAATTACTATACTTATTACTCTTATTATTATGAATCTTACTCATATTATTAGCCATATTATGCTTATATGATTGATAGAACTACAATTACTATACTCATTACTCTTATTATTATCTATCCAACTCATATTATTACCCATATTATGCTGATATGGTCGATAGAACGACATTCACTATACTTATTACACTCACTATTATCAATCTAACTCATATTATTAACAATATTATGCAGATATGATCGATAGAACGACAATTACTACACTTATTACTCTTATTATTATCAATCTAACTCATATTATTAGCCATATTGTGCTTATATGAGCGATAGAACGACAATTACTATATTTATTGCACTCACTATTACCATACTAACTCACATTATTAGCCATATTATGCTTATATGATCGATAGTACTACAATTACTATACTCATTACTCTTATTATTATCAATCTAACTCATATTATTAGCCATATTATGCTTATATGATCGATAGAATGAGAATTACTATACTCACTACTCTTAGTATTATCAATCTAACTCATATTATTAGCCATATTGTGCTTATATGAGCGATAGAACGACAATTACTATATTTATTACACTCACTATTATCAATCCAACTCATATTATTTACCATATTATGCAGATATGATCGATAGAACGACAATTACTATACTCATTACTCTTATTATTATCAATCTAACTCATGCTATTAGCCATATTATGGTTATATGATCGATATAACGACAATTACTATTATTATTACTCTTATTATTATCAATCTAACTCATATTATTAGCCATATTGTGCTTATATGATCGATAGAACGACAATTACTATACTTATTACGCTTATTATTATAAATCTAACTCATATTATTAGCCATATTATGCTTATATGATCGATAGAACGACAATTACTATACTTATTACTCTTATTATTATGAATCTAACTCATATTACTAGCCATATTATGCTTATATTATCGATAGAACGACAATTACTATACTTATTACTGTTATTATTATCAATTTAACTCATATTATTAGCCATATTATGCTTCAATGATCGATAGAACTACAATTACTATACTCATTACTCTTATTATTATCAATCTAACTCATATTATTAGCCATATTATGCTTATATGATCGATAGAACGAGAATTACTGTACTCACTACTCTTAGTATTATCAATCTAACTCATATTATTAGCCATATTATGCTTATATTATCGATAGAACGACAATTACTGTACTTATTACTGCTATTATTATCAATCTAACTCATATTATTAGCCATATTATGCTTATATTATCGATAGAACGACAATTACTATACTTATTACTGTTATTATTATCAATCTAACTCATATAATTAGCCATATTATGCTTATATGATCGAGAGAACGACAATTACTATACTTATTACTCTTATTGTTATCAATCTAACTCATATTATTAGCCATATTGTGCTTATATGATCGATAGAACGACAATTACTATACTTATTACGCTTATTATTATAAATCTAACTCATATTATTAGCCATATTATGCTTATATGATCGATAGAACGACAATTACTATACTTATTACTCTTATTATTATGAATCTAACTCATATTACTAGCCATATTATGCTTATATTATCGATAGAACGACAATTACTATACTTATTACTGTTATTATTATCAATCTAACTCATATAATTAGCCATATTATGCTTATATGATCGATAGAACGACAATTACTATACTTATTACTCTTATTATTATCAATCTAACTCATATTATTAGCCATATTGTGCTTATATGAGCGATAGAACGACAATTACTATATTTATTGCACTCACTATTATCAATCTAACTCACATTATTAGCCATATTATGCTTATATGATCGATAGAACGACAAATACTATACTTATTACTCTTATTATTATCAATCTAACTCATATTATTAGCCATATTGTGCTTATATGAGCGATAGAACGACAATTACTATACTTATTACTGTTATTATTATGAATCTGACTCATATTATTAGCCATATTATGCTTTTATGATCGATAGACCTACAATTACTATACTCATTACTCTTATTAGTATCAATCCAACTCATATTATTACCCGTATTATGCTGATATGATCGATAGAACGACATTCACTATACTTATTACACTCACTATTATCAATCTAACTCATATTATTAACCATATTATGCAGATATGATCGATAGAACGACAATTACTATACTTATTACTCTTATTATTATCATTCTAACTCATATTATTAACCATATTAGGCAGATATGATCGATAGAGCTACAATTACTATACTCATTACTCTTATTATTATCAATCTAACTCATATTATTAGCCATATTATGCTTATATGATCGATAGTACGACAATTTCTATACTCATTGCTCTTATTATTATTAATCTAACTCATATTATTAACCATATTATGCAATTATGATCGATAGAACGACAATTACTATACTTATTACTCTTATTATTATCAATCTAACTCATATTATTAGCCATATTATGCTTATATGATCGATAGAACGAGAATTACTATACTCACTACTCTTAGTATTATCAATCTAACTCATATTATTAGCCATATTATGGTTATATTATCGATAGAACGACAATTACTATACTTATTACTGTTATTATTATGAATCTAACTCATATTATTAACCATATTATGCAGATATGATCGATAGAACGAGAATTACTATACTCACTACTCTTAGTATTATCAATCTAACTCATATTATTAGCCATATTATGGTTATATTATCGATAGAACGACAATTACTATACTTATTACTGTTATTATTATGAATGTAACTCATATTATTAACCATATTATGCAGATATGATCGATAGGACTACAATTACTATACTCATTACTCTTATTATTATCAATCTAACTCATATTATTAGCCATATTATGCTTCAATGATCGATAGAACTACAATTACTATACTCATTACTCTTATTATTATCAATCTAACTCATATTATTAGCCATATTATGCTTATATGATCGATAGAACGAGAATTACTGTACTCACTACTCTTAGTATTATCAATCTAACTCATATTATTAGCCATATTATGCTTATATTATCGATAGAACGACAATTACTGTACTTATTACTGCTATTATTATCAATCTAACTCATATTATTAGCCATATTATGCTTATGTGATCGATGGAATGAGAATTACTGTACTCACTGCTCTTAGTATTATCACTCTAACTCATATTATTAGCCATATTATGCTTATATGATCGAGAGAACGACAATTACTATACTTATTACTCTTATTGTTATCAATCTAACTCATATTATTAGCCATATTATGCTTATATGATCGATAGAACGACAATTACTATACTTATTACTCTTATTATTATGAATCTAACTCATATTATTAGCCATATTATGCTTAAATGATCGATAGAACTACAATTACTATACTCACTACTCTTATTATTATCAATCTAACTCATATTATTAGCCATATTATCCTTATATGATCGATAGAACGAGAATTACTATACTTATTACTCTTATTATTATCAATCTAACTCATATTATTAGCCATATTATGCTTATATTATCGATAGAACGACAATTACTATACTTATTACTGTTATTATTATCAATCTAACTCATATAATTAGCCATATTATGCTTATATGATCGATAGAACGACAATTACTATACTTATTACTCTTATTATTATCAATCTAACTCATATTATTAGCCATATTGTGCTTATATGAGCGATAGAACGACAATTACTATATTTATTGCACTCACTATTATCAATCTAACTCACATTATTAGCCATATTATGCTTATATGATCGATAGAACGACAAATACTATACTTATTACTATTATTATTATCAATCTAACTCATATTATTAGCCATATTGTGCTTATATGAGCGATAGAACGACAATTACTATACTTATTACTGTTATTATTATGAATCTAACTCATATGATTAGCCATATTATGCTTATATTATCGATAGAACGACAATTACTATACTTATTACTGTTATTATTATCAATCTAACTCATATAATTAGCCATATTATGCTTATATGATCGATAGAACGACAATTACTATACTTATTACTCTTATTATTATCAATCTAACTCATATTATTAGCCATATTGTGCTTATATGAGCGATAGAACGACAATTACTATATTTATTGCACTCACTATTATCAATCTAACTCACATTATTAGCCATATTATGCTTATATGATCGATAGAACGACAAATACTATACTTATTACTCTTATTATTATCAATCTAACTCATATTATTAGCCATATTGTGCTTATATGAGCGATAGAACGACAATTACTATACTTATTACTGTTATTATTATGAATCTGACTCATATTATTAGCCATATTATGCTTATATGATCGATAGACCTACAATTACTATACTCATTACTCTTATTATTATCAATCCAACTCATATTATTACCCGTATTATGCTGATATGATCGATAGAACGACATTCACTATACTTATTACACTCACTATTATCAATCTAACTCATATTATTAACCATATTATGCAGATATGATCGATAGAACGACAATTACTATACTTATTACTCTTATTATTATCATTCTAACTCATATTATTAACCATATTAAGCAGATATGATCGATAGAGCTACAATTACTATACTCATTACTCTTATTATTATCAATCTAACTCATGCTATTAGCCATATTATGGTTATATGATCGATATAACGACAATTACTATACTTATTACTCTTATTATTATCAATCTAACTCATATTATTAGCCACATTATGCTTATATGATCGATAGAACGACAATTACTATACTTATTACTCTTATTATTATCAATCTAACTCATATTATTAGCCATATTGTGCTTATATGAGCGATAGAACGACAATTACTATATTTATTGCACTCACTATTATCAATCTAACTCACATTATTAGCCATATTATGCTTATATGATCGATAGTACGACAATTACTATACTCATTACTCTTATTATTATCAATCTAACTCATATTATTAACCATATTATGCAGATATGATCGATAGAATGAGAATTACTATACTCACTACTCTTAGTATTATCACTCTAACTCATATTATTAGCCATATTGTGCTTATATGATCGATAGAACGACAATTACTATACTCATTACTCTTATTATTATCTATCCAACTCATATTATTACCCATATTATGCTGATATGGTCGATAGAACGACATTCACTATACTTATTACACTCACTATTATCAATCTAACTCATATTATTAACAATATTATGCAGATATGATCGATAGAGCTACAATTACTATACTCATTACTCTTATTATTATCAATCTAACTCATATTATTAGCCATATTATGCTCATATGATCGATAGTACGACAATTACTATACTCATTGCTCTTATTATTATTAATCTAACTCATATTATTAACCATATTATGCAGATATGATCGATAGAACGACAATTACTATACTTATTACTCTTATTATTATCATTCTAACTCATATTATTAACCATATTAATCAGATATGATCGATAGAGCTACAATTACTATACTCATTACTCTTATTATTATCAATCTAACTCATATTATTAGCCATATTATGCTCATATGATCGATAGTACGACAATTACTATACTCATTGCTCTTATTATTATTAATCTAACTCATATTATTAACCATATTATGCAATTATGATCGATAGAACGACAATTACTATACTTATTACTCTTATTATTATCAATCTAACTCATATTATTAGCCATATTGTGCTTATATGAGCGATAGAACGACAATTACTATATTTATTACACTCACTATTATCAATCTAACTCATATTATTTACCATATTATGCAGATATGATCGATAGAACGACAATTACTATACTCATTACTCTTATTATTATCAATCTAACTCATGCTATTAGCCATATTATGGTTATATGATCGATATAACGACAATTACTATTATTATTACTCTTATTATTATCAATCTAACTCATATTATTAGCCATATTGTGCTTATATGATCGATAGAACGACAATTACTATACTTATTACTCTTATTATTATAAATCTAACTCATATTATTAGCCATATTATGCTTATATGATCGATAGAACGACAATTACTATACTCATTACTCTTATTATTATCAATCTAACTCATGCTATTAGCCATATTATGGTTATATGATCGATATAACGACAATTACTATTATTATTACTCTTATTATTATCAATCTAACTCATATTATTAGCCATATTGTGCTTATATGATCGATAGAACTACAATTACTATACTCATTACTCTTATTATTATCAATCCAACTGATATTATTACCCATATTATGCTGATATGATCGATAGAACGACATTCACTATACTTATTACACTCACTATTATCAATCTAACTCATATTATTAACCATATTATGCAGATATGATCGATAGAACGACAATTACTATACTTGTTACTCTTATTATTATCATTCTAACTCATATTATTAACCATATTATGCTTATATGATCGATAGAACGACAGGTACTATACTTATTATTCTTAGTTTTATCAACCCAACTCATATTATTCGCCATATTATGCTTAAATGATCGATAGAACGACAATTACTATACTTATTACTGTTATTATTATGAATCTGACTCATATTATTAGCCATATTATGCTTACATGATCGATACACCTACAATTACTATACTCATTACTCTTATTATTATCAATCCAACTCATATTATTACCCGTATTATGCTGATATGATCGATAGAACGACATTCACTATACTTATTACACTCACTATTATCAATCTAACTCATATTATTAACCAT
>NW_027474700.1:17500-31612 GCF_050947335.1 Megachile rotundata | reverse complement strand
CGGTGTTCTTTCCGCCTTTTTCATAAATACCATTTTTTTTGTGATGAACCAATATCAGCTTAAACGTTCCCTTTTTTTATTTGGTTCTTCTCTCATGTGTTTTTCAGTCATATTAAATTTTTGTTCCTCCAAACTCTCTCTTCTATTCTCTCCTTTCAACTCTCTTTGGTATTTTATTTAAGACACACCGATAAAGGTTAGCGCGTACAAGTGGCGTGCTGAACGTACCGTGATAGCGCGTACAACGGACATGCTGTTCGAAAAAAACAAATCGGAGCAAGCACGTACACAGAGAATTTTAGCTCGCGCTGGGCACATCGATTCTTACAAATCCACCCAAATTTTTATTTTCTCTCTCTCAAAATTTCGTGTCATAGTTACGATACACACCGTAATAATATTTTTTGTACGTATAAGCGAAAACTCGATGTAATATCGAGAAATCACCCGTACCGAAAACTCTTCACTTTGGAAGAAGTTTCCATTTCAGAAACCGTTTTTACGAGTCATAGTTACATATTATTTCGTTTCAATATCTCTGCGCTGTACGTATAGTGAAGCATTTATTTAATATTTTACTTCATCGTACCGAAAAACTCTCCGCGAAGAAGAAGTTTTCTCGCGCATCGAGAAAATATTTAGGCGTTCGAGACGCACAAAACATTAAGGGGACGTAATATCATTTCTGAATTTCGGAATAAATATTCCGTTTCAAAATTTTTTAGCCTCTCGACTGAAGGCGTTGTAACGAACAAGTTCGTTCAACACCACTATCTAATTCATTTTTAAAATAAATTTTATAAAACCTTTTTTGGCCCGTTTAGAACGGTCGGTTTTATTCTATCCCTTTTTAATTTTTAGTAGCCTGTGCCGCTTGAGTCAGTACAACGTACACACCAAAGTGCATACGAGTCACCAGCCTCATGTTAAAGGTTCGTCGCATATGTGCCATTTGGTCTTAGACGCCGACACGCGACAATGCAGTGTGGAGAAAATCCTGCATCGATACCGAGAACACGAACAGTCGAGGCAACACGAAGTTACGCACGAGGAGCGGTGGACTAGTTCTCAACCGAGGTCATAGAATAGCCACGCGCCCGACTCTGTTCCGTCTGGTACGATCGGACCGAACGTCTCCTTATAGGTACCGAACGGCCGGCCGGATGGTCGGCGACGCCGGCCGTTACGCACGGGCGCTTACGATGCTAACGCGCGATCCGAACGTGCCAATTCGAAAGTGCGGTAAAACTTAGCGCGAAAAAATCGATTTTTCAAAAAGTTGTCAAACACGCTAAAAAGTATACGGACGATGTTTTAACAATTATTTTACGAAATTTAATGACAAAATTAATCGAAAAAAATTTTTTTTCCTTTTCTCGCCAAAATAAATACCAAACGAATTTCTAACGTAATAAACGAGTAACAAATAACAGTATACGTCCAAATAACATACAAGAATCGAGAAAATATTTATATTTTTTCAAAAAATTGAGCAAAAATCTCTCCGCATAGTCGGTTCGGTGCCGAGTCCGAACGTACCAAAGTCCCTCCGGCATAGTCGGTTCGGTGAATCGACGACTGACAACCTATATAAAAAACGATTAAAACCTATAGAATAACGTATCACTAGAACATTTATACCATTTTGGCACGTTCGGATTCATAATTAACGAAATTATCGAAAATTTTTCATTGCGCATAGTCGGTTCGGTGAAAAGGTGACTGACAACCTATATTAAAAATGATTAAAACGTATAGAATAACGCACTACTAGAACATTTATACCATTTTGGCACGTTCGGATTCATAATTAACGAAATTATCCAAAATTTTTCGTTCCGCATAGTCGGTTCGGTGAAACGATGACTGACAACCTATATAAAAAACGATTAAAACCAATAGAATAACGTATTACTAGAACATTTATACAATTTTGGCACGTTCGGATTCATAAATAACAAAATTATTGAAAATTTTTCGTTCCGCATAGTCGGTTCGGTGGACCGTCTGATGCGAGACAATGTCCCACCGGCATAGTCGGTTCGGTGAATCGACGACTGACAACCTATATAAAAAACGATTAAAACCTATAGAATAACGTATCACTAGAACATTTATACCATTTTGGCACGTTCGGATTCATAATTAACGAAATTATCGAAAATTTTTCATTGCGCATTGTCGGTTCGATGAAAAGGTGACTGACAACCTATATTAAAAATGATTAAAACGTATAGAATAACGCACTACTAGAACATTTATACCATTTTGGCACGTTCGGATTCATAATTAACGAAATTATCCAAAATTTTTCGTTCCGCATAGTCGGTTCGGTGAAACGATGACTGACAACCTATATAAAAAACGATTAAAACCAATAGAATAACGTATTACTAGAACATTTATACAATTTTGGCACGTTCGGATTCATAAATAACAAAATTATTGAAAATTTTTCATTGCGCATAGTCGGTTCGGTGAAAAGGTGACTGACAACCTATATTAAAAATGATTAAAACGTATAGAATAACGCACTACTAGAACATTTATACCATTTGGCACGTTCGGATTCATAATTAACGAAATTATCCAAATTTTTCGTTCCGCATAGTCGGTTCGGTGAAACGATGACTGACAACCTATATAAAAAACGATTAAAACCAATAGAATAACGTATTACTAGAACATTTATACAATTTTGGCACGTTCGGATTCATAAATAACAAAATTATTGAAAATTTTTCGTTCCGCATAGTCGGTTCGGTGGACCGTCTGATGCGAGACAATGTCCCACCGGCATAGTCGGTTCGGTGAATCGACGACTGACAACCTATATAAAAAACGATTAAAACCTATAGAATAACGTATCACTAGAACATTTATACCATTTTGGCACGTTCGGATTCATAATTAACGAAATTATCGAAAATTTTTCATTGCGCATTGTCGGTTCGATGAAAAGGTGACTGACAACCTATATTAAAAATGATTAAACGTATAGAATAACGCACTACTAGAACATTTATACCATTTTGGCACGTTCCTATTCATGATTAACGAAATTATCGAAAATTTTTCATTGCGCATAGTCGGTTCGGTGAAACGGTGACTGACAACCTATATTAAAAATGATTATAACGTATAGAATAACGTATCACTAGAACATTTATACAATTTTGGCACGTTCGGATTCATAAATAACAAAATTATTGAAAATTTTTCGTTCCGCATAGTCGGTTCGGTAGGCCGTCCGACCGGACCAAGTCCTTCCGGCATAGTCGGTTCGGTGAAACGATGACTGACAACCTATATTAAAAACGATTAAAACCTATAGAATAACGTATTACTGGAACATTTCTACCACCTCGGCACGCTCGGATTCATAAATAACAAAATTATTGAGAATTATTCGTTCCGCATAGTCGGTTCGGTGAAACGATGACTGACAACCTATATTAAAAACGATTAAAACCTATAGAATAACGTATTACTGGAACATTTATACAATTTTTGCACGTTCGGATTCATAAATAACAAAATTATTGAAAATTATTCGTTCCGCATAGTCGGTTCGGTGAAACGATGACTGACAACCTATATTAAAAACGATTAAAACCTATAGAATAACGTATTACTGGAACATTTATACAATTTTTTGCACGTTCGGATTCATAAATAACAAAATTATTGAAAATTATTCGTTCCGCATAGTCGGTTCGGTGAAACGATGACTGACAACCTATATTAAAAACGATTAAAACCTATAGAATAACGTATTACTGGAACATTTATACAATTTTTGCACGTTCGGATTCATAAATAACAAAATTATTGAAAATTATTCGTTCCGCATAGTCGGTTCGGTGAAACGATGACTGACAACCTATATTAAAAACGATTAAAACCTATAGAATAACGTATTACTGGAACATTTATACAATTTTTGCACGTTCGGATTCATAAATAACAAAATTATTGAAAATTATTCGTTCCGCATAGTCGGTTCGGTGAAACGATGACTGACAACCTATATTAAAAACGATTAAAACCTATAGAATAACGTATTACTGGAACATTTATACAATTTTTGCACGTTCGGATTCATAAATAACAAAATTATTGAAAATTATTCGTTCCGCATAGTCGGTTCGGTGAAACGATGACTGACAACCTATATTAAAAACGATTAAAACCTATAGAATAACGTATTACTGGAACATTTATACAATTTTTGCACGTTCGGATTCATAAATAACAAAATTATTGAAAATTATTCGTTCCGCATAGTCGGTTCGGTGGGCCGTCCGAGCACGACCAAGTCCGTCCGGCATAGTCGGTTCGGTGAAACGATGACTGACAACCTATACTAAGAACGATTAAAACCAATAGAATAACGTATTACTAGAACGTTTATACAACTTTGGCACGTTCGGATTCATAAATAACAAAATTATTGAGAATTATTCGTTCCGCATAGTCGGTTCGGTGAAACGATGATTGACAACCTGTATAAAAATTGTTCATAACCGATAAAGTAACGTATTTCTAGCACCGATATACCGTTTCGGCACTTTCGGATACATAATTAACGAAATTATCGAAAATTTTTCATTCCGCATAGTCGGTTCGGTGAAACGATGACTGACAACCTATAATAAAAACGATTAAAACCTATCGAATATCGTATGACTAGAAGATTTATACCGCTTTGACACGTTCGGATTAATAAATAACAAAATTATTGAAAATTATTCGTTCCGCATAGTCGGTTCGGTGGGCCGTCCGAGCACGACCAAGTCCGTCCGGCATAGTCGGTTCGGTGAAACGATGACTGACAACCTATACTAAGAACGATTAAAACCAATAGAATAACGTATTACTAGAACGTTTATACAACTTTGGCACGTTCGGATTCATAAATAACAAAATTATTGAGAATTATTCGTTCCGCATAGTCGGTTCGGTGAAACGATGATTGACAACCTGTATAAAAATTGTTCATAACCGATAAAGTAACGTATTTCTAGCACCGATATACCGTTTCGGCACTTTCGGATACATAATTAACGAAATTATCGAAAATTTTTCATTCCGCATAGTCGGTTCGGTGAAACGATGACTGACAACCTATAATAAAAACGATTAAAACCTATCGAATATCGTATGACTAGAAGATTTATACCGCTTTGACACGTTCGGATTAATAAATAACAAAATTATTGAAAATTATTCGTTCCGCATAGTCGGTTCGGTGGGCCGTCCGAGCACGACCAAGTCCGTCCGGCATAGTCGGTTCGGTGAAACGATGACTGACAACCTATACTAAGAACGATTAAAACCAATAGAATAACGTATTACTAGAACGTTTATACAACTTTGGCACGTTCGGATTCATAAATAACAAAATTATTGAGAATTATTCGTTCCGCATAGTCGGTTCGGTGAAACGATGATTGACAACCTGTATAAAAATTGTTCATAACCGATAAAGTAACGTATTTCTAGCACCGATATACCGTTTCGGCACTTTCGGATACATAATTAACGAAATTATCGAAAATTTTTCATTCCGCATAGTCGGTTCGGTGAAACGATGACTGACAACCTATAATAAAAACGATTAAAACCTATCGAATATCGTATGACTAGAAGATTTATACCGCTTTGACACGTTCGGATTAATAAATAACAAAATTATTGAAAATTATTCGTTCCGCATAGTCGGTTCGGTGGGCCGTCCGAGCACGACCAAGTCCGTCCGGCATAGTCGGTTCGGTGAAACGATGACTGACAACCTATACTAAGAACGATTAAAACCAATAGAATAACGTATTACTAGAACGTTTATACAACTTTGGCACGTTCGGATTCATAAATAACAAAATTATTGAGAATTATTCGTTCCGCATAGTCGGTTCGGTGAAACGATGATTGACAACCTGTATAAAAATTGTTCATAACCGATAAAGTAACGTATTTCTAGCACCGATATACCGTTTCGGCACTTTCGGATACATAATTAACGAAATTATCGAAAATTTTTCATTCCGCATAGTCGGTTCGGTGAAACGATGACTGACAACCTATAATAAAAACGATTAAAACCTATCGAATATCGTATGACTAGAAGATTTATACCGCTTTGACACGTTCGGATTAATAAATAACAAAATTATTGAAAATTTTTCGTTCCGCATAGTCGGTTCGGTGGGCCGTCCGAGCACGACCAAGTCCTTCCGGCATAGTCGGTTCGGTGAAACGATGACTGACAACATATATAAAAAACGATCAAAACCTATAGAATAACGTATTGCTAGAACATTTATACCACTTTGGCACGTTCGGATTCATTATTAACGTAATTATCGAAATTTTTTCATTCCGCATTGTCGGTTCGGTGAAACGATGATTGACAACCTATATAAAAATTGCTCAAAACCAATAAAGTAACGTATATCTAGCACCGCTATACCGTTTCGGCACGTTCGGATTCATAAATGTCGAAATTAACGGAGAAACATCGTTCCGCATAGTCGGTTCGGTGAACCGATGACTGACAACGCATATAAAAAACACTTAGAATCGATGCCGTAGCCGATTTCTATTGCCGCTAGAACGTTTTGGTACGTCCGAATTCAATATCGTAGAAATCATCCACGAAACTCTGTTCCGCATAGTCGGTTCGGTGGACCGTCCGAGTGCGACCAAGTCCCTCCGGCATAGTCGGTTCGGTGGATCGGCTACTGACAACCTATTGAATTATTGCTTAGAATAGATAAAGTAACGTATTTCTAGTGTCCCTATACCGTTTTGGCACGTTCGGATGCACTATTGTAGATATTATCGATAAAACTCCGTTCCGCTTAGTCGGTTCGGTGAACCGATGACCGACAACGCATAGAAAAATCACTCAGTATCGATACTGTAACAGATTTCTATTACCGCCATAACGTTTTTGTACGTTCGAATTCAAAATGGTAGAAATTATCGACGAAACTCCGTTCCGCTTAGTCGGTTCGGTACGGAGCGCAACCGCGACGATGTCCCCCCGGCATAGTCGGTTCGGTGGATCGGCTACTGACAACCTATTGAATTAATGCTCAGAATCGATGCAGTAACGTATTTCTAGCATTCCTATACCGTTTTGGCACGTTCGGATCCACTATTGTACATATTATCGACAAAACTCCGTTCCGCTTAGTCGGTTCGGTGAACCGATGACCGACAACGCATAGAAAAATCACTCAGTATCGATACTGTAACGGATTTCTATTACCGCCATAACGTTTTTGTACGTTCGAATTCAAAATGGTAGAAATTATCGACGAAACTCCGTTCCGCTTAGTCGGTTCGGTACGGAGCGCAACCGCGACTATGTCCCCCCGGCATAGTCGGTTCAGTGGATCGGCTACTGACAACCTATTGAATTAATGCTCAGAATCGATGCAGTAACGTATTTCTAGCATTCCTATACCGTTTTGGCACGTTCGGATCCACTATTGTAGATATTATCGATAAAATTCCGTTCCGCTTAGTCGGTTCGGTGAACCGATGACTGACAACGCATAGAAGAAACACTTAGAATCGATACTGTAACGGATTTCTATTTCCCCCCATAACGTTTTTGTACGTTCGAATTCAAAATGGTAGAAATTATCGACGAAACTCCGTTCCGCTTAGTCGGTTCGGTACGGAGCGCAACCGCGACTATGTCCCCCCGGCATAGTCGGTTCGGTGGATCGGCTACTGACAACCTATTGAATTAATGCTCAGAATCGATGCAGTAACGTATTTCTAGCATTCCTATACCGTTTTGGCACGTTCGGATCCACTATTGTAGATATTATCGATAAAATTCCGTTCCGCTTAGTCGGTTCGGTGAACCGATGACTGACAACGCATAGAAGAAACACTTAGAATCGATACTGTAACGGATTTCTATTTCCCCCCATAACGTTTTTGTACGTTCGAATTCAAAATGGTAGAAATTATCGACGAAACTCCGTTCCGCTTAGTCGGTTCGGTACGGAGCGCAACCGCGACTATGTCCCCCGGGCATAGTCGGTTCGGTGGATCGGCTACTGACAACCTATTGAATTAATGCTTAGAATAGATAAAGTAACGTATTTCTAGCATTCCTGTACCAGTTTGGCACGTTCGGGTGCGCAATTGTTCGAGTTATCGACGAAACTCCGTTCCGCATAGTCGGTTCGGTGCGTCGTTTACATTTTCTAAGTCCTGGCCGCGTATTGCTTTCTCATTTCCAAAGTCCTGGCCGCGTATTGCTTTCTCATTTCCATAGTCCTGGCCGCGTATTGCTTTCTCATTTCCAAAGTCCTGGCCGCGTATTGCTTTCTCATTTCCAAAGTCCTGGCCGCGTATTGCTTTCTCATTTCCAAAGTCCTGGCCGCGTATTGCTTTCTCATTTTCAATGTCCTGGCCGCGTATTGCTTTCCGTCTTTCTAACATCCGACCGTGTAGTACTTAGCATTTTCGAAGTCTCAGCCGCGTTATGAGATTTATTTTTTTAAGTCCGCCGGCGCTCATGGCTTTATTTTTTTCTCTACGCGCGCGCGCGTGCCTTTCTATTTTTTTTCTAAGTCCAACGGCGTATTGCTTTCAAAAAATTTTCTTCGCGCTTCGCGCGAACGAGGAACAAAAAAAAAATTTTTTTTTCCTCTCCTCTCACTTACTTTCCTTGCCTTTCCCCCCCCTTCTTCACCCTTTTCTTCACACTTTCGCTCTCTATATAATATATATATTATTATGTCTAATAATATAATCAACTATTATTTATTATATTAATATTATAATATAATATAATTTATAAGTGTGATGTTAAAACCTCATTCACACTCTCAAACTTATAATTAATTTGATCTCTCCAACACTTTTATTAGGGGCCTTTCTCCTCAAATCGTAATGTTCCACTGTAACATCGTGGACATAGATACTGAGGATAGACCACGGAGAGATCATATATTTCTGACACTTCTTGTATTAGAAACTTTGCGTTTCGTTGCTTTCGCAGATGTTCGTCGTCCACATCTTGTTGTGCGAGTCGCATATCTCAACCTTCGTTCTTTAATTCTCACAAAGTTGTACGAAGTCGCGAAATAAACATGTATCTCGCATTCGTACGAGAGGTGTCTGGCCTTCCTCAGAACACCTCTCTCTTTATTAGTACGATCTAAGTATATATCTCGTGTGTCTCGTGCCGAAGTCCAGAAAAATTTCTATAAACTTTGCCTTTTTTCCATACGGCAGACACATTTTTGCTTAGGACACCTCTATTTTGCTTTGCAAAATTTTATATAACTTTATTTTGGGGACGTAATCTTAGCATGTATTATTCGATGTATTTTAACATCAGTTACTTCTCGTCATTCGCCACAGTTCTGCTTTTTACCACACTTTGGGTCCTTTTCAACCCGCGGTAACATTTGGCGGAGAGCGACGCTGCCCCATCGTCCGGCATGTTCGGACCGTCGTCTCCCATATAGATACCGAACGGCCGTCCAAATGGTCGGCGACGCCGGCTCTTACGCACTGAACCTTATAGTGAAAAAGTGCGATTTTTGCTCAACTTTTCAAAAGTCGATTTTTACTTTAAAAATTTTACGAACTTCCCAACTTACGTTGTCGTTCGTCATATTTCCATGCACCACCAATTGCCATTTCATATCATTTCTCATGGTACGAAAGTATCGAAGTAAAAATACTTAGTCTTTCGTACGAGAGAAATTTTGCCTTAGGACACCTTCACAGTTCGTGTAAAATTTCATTAATTTTACTTTGAACATAATTCTAGTTTATGTCAGATCGATGCATTTTAGCAACGATTATTCGTACTTGCCAAAGTTCCGCTTATACGTATATTGGGTCTGTTTGACCCGCGGTAACTTATGGCGGAGAACGACGCTGCCCCATCGTCCGGTATGTTCGGACCGTCGTCTCCCATATAGATACCGAACGGCCGTCCAAATGGTCGGCGACGCCGGCTCTTACGCACTGAACCTTATAGTGAAAAAGTGCGATTTTTACTCAACTTTTCAAAAGTCGATTTTTACTTTAAAAATTTTACGAACTTCCCAACTTACGTTGTCGTTCGTCATATTTCCATGCACCACCAATTGTCATTTCATATCATTTCTCATGGTACGAAAGTATCGAAGTAAAAATACTTAGTCTTTCGTACGAGAGAAATTTTGCCTTAGGACACCTTCAGTTCGTGTAAAATTTCATTAATTTTACTTTGAACATAATTCTAGTTTATGTCAGATCGATGCATTTTAGCAACGATTATTCGTACTTGCCAAAGTTCCGCTTATACGTATATTGGGTCTTTTTGACCCGCGGTAACTTTTGGCGGAGAACGACGCTGCCCCATCGTCCGGTATGTTCGGACCGTCGTCTCCCATATAGATACCGAACGGCCGGCCGGATGGTCGGCGACGCCGGCCGTTACGCACGGGCGCTTACGATGCTAACGCGCGATCCGAACGTGCCAATTCGAGAGTGCGGTAAAACTTAGCGTGAAAAAATCGATTTTCCAAAAAGTTGTAAAACACGTTTAAAATGATGATAAATGAATTCGTGTATAAAAAATTTTTTTTTTCGGTAGAAATTGAGAAAAAACCGCTCCGCATAGTCGGTTCGGTGAAACGATGACTGATAACCCATTAAAATAATGATCAGACCTGTTAGAGCATTGTATTCTTAGTACTCCTATATGGTTTTGGTACGTTCGGATTCATAAATGAGGAAGTTATTAATAATAAATCGTTCCGCATAGTCGGTTCGGTGAAACAATGACTGATAACCCATTAAAATAATGATCAGACCTGTTAGAGCATTGTATTCTTAATACTCCTATATGGTTTTGGCACGTTCGGATTCATAAATGAGGATGTTATTAATAAGAAATCGCTCCGCATAGTCGGTTCGGTGAAACAATGACTGATAACCCATTAAAATAATGATCAGACCTGTTAGAGCATTGTATTCTTAGTACTCCTATATGGTTTTGGCACGTTCGGATTCATAAATGAGGAAGTTATTAATAATAAATCGTTCCGCATAGTCGGTTCAGCGGTGAGTTCGTGCACGACTAAGTCCCACCGGCATAGTCGGTTCGGTCAAACTATGACTGACAACCCATTCCAAAAACGATTGGACTCGTTAGAGCAGTGTACTCTTAGTACTCCTATATGGTTTTGGCACGTTCGGATTCATAAATGAGGATGTTATTAATAAGAAATCGCTCCGCATAGTCGGTTCGGTGAAACAATGACTGATAACCCATTAAAATAATGATCAGACCTGTTAGAGCATTGTATTCTTAATACTCCTATATGGTTTTGGCACGTTCGGATTCATAAATGAGGATGTTATTAATAATAAATCGTTCCGCATAGTCGGTTCAGCGGTGAGTTCGTGCACGACTAAGTCCCACCGGCATAGTCGGTTCGGTCAAACTATGACTGACAACCCATTCCAAAAACGATTGGACTCGTTAGAGCAGTGTACTCTTAGTACTCCTATATGGTTTTGGCACGTTCGGATTCATAAATGAGGATGTTATTAATAAGAAATCGCTCCGCATAGTCGGTTCGGTGAAACAATGACTGATAACCCATTAAAATAATGATCAGACCTGTTAGAGCATTGTATTCTTAATACTCCTATATGGTTTTGGCACGTTCGGATTCATAAATGAGGATGTTATTAATAATAAATCGTTCCGCATAGTCGGTTCAGCGGTGAGTTCGTGCACGACTAAGTCCCACCGGCATAGTCGGTTCGGTCAAACTATGACTGACAACCCATTCCAAAAACGATTGGACTCGTTAGAGCAGTGTATTCTTAGTACTCCTATATGGTTTTGGTACGTTCGGATTCATAAATGAGGAAGTTATTAATAATAAATCGTTCCGCATAGTCGGTTCAGCGGTGAGTTCGTGCACGACTAAGTCCCACCGGCATAGTCGGTTCGGTCAAACTATGACTGACAACCCATTCCAAAAACGATTGGACTCGTTAGAGCAGTGTACTCTTAGTACTCCTATATGGTTTTGGCACGTTCGGATTCATAAATGAGGATGTTATTAATAAGAAATCGCTCCGCATAGTCGGTTCGGTGAAACAATGACTGATAACCCATTAAAATAATGATCAGACCTGTTAGAGCATTGTATTCTTAATACTCCTATATGGTTTTGGCACGTTCGGATTCATAAATGAGGATGTTATTAATAATAAATCGTTCCGCATAGTCGGTTCAGCGGTGAGTTCGTGCACGACTAAGTCCCACCGGCATAGTCGGTTCGGTCAAACTATGACTGACAACCCATTCCAAAAACGATTGGACTCGTTAGAGCAGTGTATTCTTAGTACTCCTATATGGTTTTGGTACGTTCGGATTCATAAATGAGGAAGTTATTAATAATAAATCGTTCCGCATAGTCGGTTCAGCGGTGAGTTCGTGCACGACTAAGTCCCACCGGCATAGTCGGTTCGGTCAAACTATGACTGACAACCCATTCCAAAAACGATTGGACTCGTTAGAGCAGTGTACTCTTAGTACTCCTATATGGTTTTGGCACGTTCGGATTCATAAATGAGGATGTTATTAATAAGAAATCGCTCCGCATAGTCGGTTCGGTGAAACAATGACTGATAACCCATTAAAATAATGATCAGACCTGTTAGAGCATTGTATTCTTAATACTCCTATATGGTTTTGGCACGTTCGGATTCATAAATGAGGATGTTATTAATAATAAATCGTTCCGCATAGTCGGTTCAGCGGTGAGTTCGTGCACGACTAAGTCCCACCGGCATAGTCGGTTCGGTCAAACTATGACTGACAACCCATTCCAAAAACGATTGGACTCGTTAGAGCAGTGTATTCTTAGTACTCCTATATGGTTTTGGTACGTTCGGATTCATAAATGAGGAAGTTATTAATAATAAATCGTTCCGCATAGTCGGTTCAGCGGTGAGTTCGTGCACGACTAAGTCCCACCGGCATAGTCGGTTCGGTCAAACTATGACTGACAACCCATTCCAAAAACGATTGGACTCGTTAGAGCAGTGTACTCTTAGTACTCCTATATGGTTTTGGCACGTTCGGATTCATAAATGAGGATGTTATTAATAAGAAATCGCTCCGCATAGTCGGTTCGGTGAAACAATGACTGATAACCCATTAAAATAATGATCAGACCTGTTAGAGCATTGTATTCTTAATACTCCTATATGGTTTTGGCACGTTCGGATTCATAAATGAGGATGTTATTAATAATAAATCGTTCCGCATAGTCGGTTCAGCGGTGAGTTCGTGCACGACTAAGTCCCACCGGCATAGTCGGTTCGGTCAAACTATGACTGACAACCCATTCCAAAAACGATTGGACTCGTTAGAGCAGTATACTCTTAGTACTCCTATATGGTTTTGGCACGTTCGGATTCATAAATGAGGATGTTATTAATAAGAAATCGCTCCGCATAGTCGGTTCGGTGAAACAATGACTGATAACCCATTAAAATAATGATCAGACCTGTTAGAGCATTGTATTCTTAATACTCCTATATGGTTTTGGCACGTTCGGATTCATAAATGAGGATGTTATTAATAATAAATCGTTCCGCATAGTCGGTTCAGCGGTGAGTTCGTGCACGACTAAGTCCCACCGGCATAGTCGGTTCGGTCAAACTATGACTGACAACCCATTCCAAAAACGATTGGACTCGTTAGAGCAGTGTATTCTTAGTACTCCTATATGGTTTTGGTACGTTCGGATTCATAAATGAGGAAGTTATTAATAATAAATCGTTCCGCATAGTCGGTTCAGCGGTGAGTTCGTGCACGACTAAGTCCCACCGGCATAGTCGGTTCGGTCAAACTATGACTGACAACCCATTCCAAAAACGATTGGACTCGTTAGAGCAGTGTACTCTTAGTACTCCTATATGGTTTTGGCACGTTCGGATTCATAAATGAGGATGTTATTAATAAGAAATCGCTCCGCATAGTCGGTTCGGTGAAACAATGACTGATAACCCATTAAAATAATGATCAGACCTGTTAGAGCATTGTATTCTTAATAC
>NW_027474700.1:7500-12500 GCF_050947335.1 Megachile rotundata | reverse complement strand
ACGCATCTGCGACGCAACGACGACACGACTTGCGTTCGATAGTTTGTAAGATTTAACCAAGCAAAAAATAGAAAAAAAATCGCTTTCAGGCGTTCGACAACGTCGCATCACGTCGAACGTGAAGTATCCATCGATCCGAACCGCGATCATTTTTTTTCAGCGTTCAACGTTTTTGTCAATTTATCAATAAAAATGATCATGTTCGAGCGGTGGATTAGGACACAAACACGAAACGACGGCGACGTAAATTGTTATTTAACTGCAATTTTTTTCTCTTTTTAACATTTTTTGCCTTTTGCGCGCGTACGTGCGTGCGAGCGTACGTATGTTTGTCATTTGCGTTCGAAAAGCGTGAATTTTAGGACACCTCATCAACATTAGATTTCTCTTAGGGCTTAGGATCGACTGACTCGTGTGCAACGGCTGTTCACACGAAACCCTTCTCCACGTCAGTCCTCCAGGTCCTCGCTGGAGTATTTGCTACTACCACCAAGATCTGCACCGACGGCGGCTCCAGGCAGGCTCACGCCCAGACCCTTCTGCGCACACCGCCGCGACCCTCCTACTCGTCAAGGCTTCATGGAGAACGGGAACTAAATCCCGTTCCTGCGCACTTGCCGTTGACGGCGGAGTATAGGCGCGACGCTTCAGCGCCATCCATTTTCAGGGCTAGTTGCTTCGGCAGGTGAGTTGTTACACACTCCTTAGCGGATTCCGACTTCCATGGCCACCGTCCTGCTGTCTTAAGCAACCAACGCCTTTCATGGTATCCCATAAGCGTCGACTTAGGCGCCTTAACTCTGCGTTTGGTTCATCCCACAGCGCCAGTTCTGCTTACCAAAATTGGCCCACTTGGCACTCTGATCCAAGAAAAATTTTATCAATTTATATCTCGTGGCTTCATGAAAATTCAAGCAAGCCAGAGATCTCACCCATTTAAAGTTTGAGAATAGGTTGAGGTCGTTTCGGCCCCAAGGCCTCTAATCATTCGCTTTACCAGATGAGACTCGTTATGCGTTCGAGTCGAGTGCCAGCTATCCTGAGGGAAACTTCGGAGGGAACCAGCTACTAGATGGTTCGATTAGTCTTTCGCCCCTATACCCAGTTCCGACGATCGATTTGCACGTCAGAATCGCTACGGACCTCCATCAGGGTTTCCCCTGACTTCGTCCTGACCAGGCATAGTTCACCATCTTTCGGGTCCCAACGTGTACGCTCTAGGTGCGCCTCTTCTCGCAATGAGAACGAGACGCCCCGGGAGTGCGAGGCCTAATCGTAACGAGGCCCATCCTCCCTTAGTCGACTTCACGGACGACTTTCACTTTCATTTCGCCTTTAGGTTTATCAAATCCCAATGACTCGCGTACATGTTAGACTCCTTGGTCCGTGTTTCAAGACGGGTCCCGAGAGTACCCAAAGCAATAGCGTCGCCGACCGGTAATTCAAAGTTTGGCCAGTCCAAGGACTCCGCCTGCCAACAGCCCGCCAGGCCCGGTTACGGCGCTAAGTCCGTACATCCGGTATCTAGACTGGAACGAGCTTGCGGCGGTCCTGGACGCAGTGCGTTCGAGAATTTTGCGGCCCGATACCGTCTGAGTACCGTCGCGCAGTCGGCCGGGCATCCAAGGGGCTGTCATCGTACGCTAAAAGCGACGGACAGTCTTCGCCTCGGGCCTTAGACCGACACGCAACGGGTCGCGACGTTCTACTAGGGGAGAAGTGCACGACTACATAGCCGGAACATTCGCCGCGGGTGGTGTGCCCACGCCGATGGGAAACCCGCCGTAACGGGACCATCCGGGGCACTATCGCACCAACACGGGAGCCAGCTTCGTTGACGATGAATCTCCCCATTCGATCTTTTGGGTTTCTCGGGTTTACCCCTGAACGGTTTCACGTACTCTTGAACTCTCTCTTCAAAGTTCTTTTCAACTTTCCCTCACGGTACTTGTTCGCTATCGGTCTCGTGGTCATATTTAGCCTTAGATGGAGTTTACCACCCACTTAGGGCTGCACTCTCAAGCAACCCGACTCTAAGGAGAGATCCACCCGAGACGCGTACCGGTCGCTACGGGCCTGGCACCCTCTATGGGTAAGTGGCCCCATTCAAGATGGACTTGGACGCGATTCGATGTCTCGGGATAAACGGATCCTCCTGAACACTACATTTCCCAGCGGCGTTAACCGCGGGATTCAGTGCTGGGCTCATTCCTGTTCGCTCGCCGCTACTAAGGAAATCCTTGTTAGTTTCTTTTCCTCCGCTTATTAATATGCTTAAATTCAGCGGGTAATCTCGCCTGCTCTGAGGTCGTCGAAATTTTATTATTTCTTTTCAAAGTTATACCACAAACTGTACGCTCTTTTCGGGGTTTCGACACGTAATACGAAAGGTATATTAATACCAACGACGCACAGGGATTATGTCGTTCGATTTTTTCCTTGTATCGTTCGATAACCAACTATTTTTCTCTTTTCGGATCAACACAATATCGTCGACTACTCGAAGGTACGTACGAGCCAAAATGAAAGCTCGGTGTCTCCTCTCTCTTTTGTTCGACAAAAGAAAAAAGGCACTTAAAACGCCGCATATTCGGGCAGGCGGGACAACGACAAAAAAAAAAAACGACGACGACGACGTCCGGTTGTTCTCGACTCGCGTCGGAGTATATATGTATATATTATAATCGGATATATCTTTTTATCTATCCAGGGCGCGTTAAAACAAACGACGAGGAGAGACTACGACAACGAGGAGATAAAGGTCGGACACCTTTTCTTCTTACCCTCGGCGCGCTCTCGCACACGATCGTTTCATGTTTCTTTTGTCCCCTAAAGGATACATATACCGTTACAACATATTTACGTTCGAATATACACTCGACGGTCGATAAACCGTAAAGACGCATCGTCCGATACGTTTTTTCTTTTGCTGTCGCGTTCCGACGCAAAATCCCAAGAAAAGGGCGAGAATGCCAGAGACAGCCATGTAAACCATCGGTGACTTATCATGGTCCAGAGAATAAAGGGTTAAAGGAAAAAAGAAATCCCATTTTTAACGTGCGTGGTACACCTTCGTCGTGTATATATCGTTCGATGAAACCACGAGCGCACAAAAGGAGGAACAAAAGCGTTTCGAGATCGATCTTCGGTGTAAATGTCATTGTTCATTTGCGTTCGACCGTTGTTCGATAAAAGAAATTTAACACACGAACAACAATGAAGGGAGACTCTCGCAAGACGATCACCAAATAAGCGTTTATCGTTCGATCGGTCCGGGTTTTTCAACGTCCGTCCGGCACAATTATGCACTTCGAGGACTGGACGACCGGAACCCGTATTGGGATCGCGCGGTCTTCCGCTTCTAATCAACGACAACGAAGCGATCTGCGCTTGTAAATGTTAAAAAAAACGTGGCGAAGCTACGATCTCGTAATAATTTAACCGTGAAAGAGCTTCCGTCGCACGTTTATTTTTAACTTTTCCCCTCGTTGTATAAACTTTCGCACCGTCGAAAAAAAAATTCGACAATCATTTCAGACAACGTCGGGAGCGCGGAGAAACGCCGTAAACACGCTCTACTCTCGGCTTGCTTCCTTCAATTGGTGTCTAACAATTCTCTCGCAGGGCGAAGAATCATTTTCTCTCTCGTCTAAATATCCTTCTGTAGTTAGGTGTTTTCGACTCGGGAGCGCTCTTTCACGGGCGGTCGTATATGGTCTCTTTTAGGGGTTTAACTAGAAACCACGACTCACGCAAGCCGAGATAAGCGCATTCCGCCGAGAAGATCCTAAAAACTAAGAATTGCGAGATATACGAAAATGTTCTTCTGTCGCCTGTGAAAAAAATGAACACTAGCAAAGAGAGGGCGAGACACGAACGTTCCATTTAACATTCTCCGCGTCAAACGCCGACGAAATGTCCAACCATCGCTCGTACGTTTTCGCCAATTTCGCAAGTTGTTCTCTCTCTCGCGTTCGACCATCGGATCCCGCTCCGAAACGTTCGACTTTTCGGCGTTTAACAGTTTCGTTTTATCTAGTCGAACGACGAGCGGTACCGAAAAAAATTTAACAATGAAGAGAAAACCTTTTGCTGCTAAAGGCAAACGCAAGCAGTCTTTAGTTATATAAACGACCCTCAGCCAGGCGTGGTCCAGGAATTGTATCCGTGGACCGCAATGTGCGTTCGAAATGTCGATGTTCATGTGTCCTGCAGTTCACACGTTGACGCGCAATTAGCTGCGTTCTTCATCGACCCACGAGCCAAGTGATCCACCGTTCAGGGTAATCGTATAAAAATTTTTGTTCATATTTAACAACTCAGCGTCTGAAAACCAGTATGTACGTGATTTATTTAACCTGGTTTATAAATTCGTTCGATTGTCCATAGAATACTAACTCCAATCCAAGCGCAAGATCGAGTATCGGTATTCGGACGTCGTCCCGTCATAGCTCTGTTCACAGATTTACCCGAGCTGATTGATGATTAAGACGACACGATAACGTCCATGGACGGGTAAAGGACCGTATAAAACTACAGAACCGCCGATGAAACAACGCTCTGTGACGCATTTCTCTTCGTGCGGCGAGTTTTCAGTCCGTTCCGGGTGGTAAAGTCATTCAAAAACCGTGGAAAATACGAAACGCGCTGTCGCGCGTAACACAGAGTCTCCTGCTCGCTGCTTACATATATTGGACGTCTTGGCGGTATCGCGAGATTCAATACGGACACTCCATGGCCGGCGTCAGATCGGTCTACCAACGAAGGAGACTACGCTATCGTTTTCGCTTCTCAGCCGGTCCGTAAAGCGATACGTTACCATATCGTCCGTCGTAAGCAGGCGGACTCTCGTGAAGTTGCGACTTCGTTCGTCGAAGCGGTTTCGTGGTTCGATTTCCATCGGTTACCCGGACACCCCCCGCGTGAAAGCCTCCGTGTCACACTCTAAATTTCGTTTCTCGTTTAACACGAAATAGAGAGAGGCTAAAAGGGGGTGTTCC
>NW_027474700.1:0-2500 GCF_050947335.1 Megachile rotundata | reverse complement strand
GATACACACCGTAATAATATTTTTTGTACGTATAAGCGAAAACTCGATGTAATATCGAGAAATCACCCGTACCGAAAACTCTTCACTTTGGAAGAAGTTTCCATTTCAGAAACCGTTTTTACGAGTCATAGTTACATATTATTTCGTTTCAATATCTCTGCGCTGTACGTATAGTGAAGCATTTATTTAATATTTTACTTCATCGTACCGAAAAACTCTCCGCGAAGAAGAAGTTTTCTCGCGCATCGAGAAAATATTTAGGCGTTCGAGACGCACAAAACATTAAGGGGACGTAATATCATTTCTGAATTTCGGAATAAATATTCCGTTTCAAAATTTTTTAGCCTCTCGACTGAAGGCGTTGTAACGAACAAGTTCGTTCAACACCACTATCTAATTCATTTTTAAAATAAATTTTATAAAACCTTTTTTGGCCCGTTTTAGAACGGTCGGTTTTATTCTATCCCTTTTTAATTTTTAGTAGCCTGTGCCGCTTGAGTCAGTACAACGTACACACCAAAGTGCATACGAGTCACCAGCCTCATGTTAAAGGTTCGTCGCATATGTGCCATTTGGTCTTAGACGCCGACACGCGACAATGCAGTGTGGAGAAAATCCTGCATCGATACCGAGAACACGAACAGTCGAGGCAACACGAAGTTACGCACGAGGAGCGGTGGACTAGTTCTCAACCGAGGTCATAGAATAGCCACGCGCCCGACTCTGTTCCGTCTGGTACGATCGGACCGAACGTCTCCTTATAGGTACCGAACGGCCGGCCGGATGGTCGGCGACGCCGGCCGTTACGCACGGGCGCTTACGATGCTAACGCGCGATCCGAACGTGCCAATTCGAAAGTGCGGTAAAACTTAGCGCGAAAAAATCGATTTTTCAAAAAGTTGTCAAACACGCTAAAAAGTATACGGACGATGTTTTAACAATTATTTTACGAAATTTAATGACAAAATTAATCGAAAAAAAATTTTTTTTCCTTTTCTCGCCAAAATAAATACCAAACGAATTTCTAACGTAATAAACGAGTAACAAATAACAGTATACGTCCAAATAACATACAAGAATCGAGAAAATATTTATATTTTTTCAAAAAATTGAGCAAAAATCTCTCCGCATAGTCGGTTCGGTGCCGAGTCCGAACGTACCAAAGTCCCTCCGGCATAGTCGGTTCGGTGAATCGACGACTGACAACCTATATAAAAAACGATTAAAACCTATAGAATAACGTATCACTAGAACATTTATACCATTTTGGCACGTTCGGATTCATAATTAACGAAATTATCGAAAATTTTTCATTGCGCATAGTCGGTTCGGTGAAAAGGTGACTGACAACCTATATTAAAAATGATTAAAACGTATAGAATAACGCACTACTAGAACATTTATACCATTTTGGCACGTTCGGATTCATAATTAACGAAATTATCCAAAATTTTTCGTTCCGCATAGTCGGTTCGGTGAAACGATGACTGACAACCTATATAAAAAACGATTAAAACCAATAGAATAACGTATTACTAGAACATTTATACAATTTTGGCACGTTCGGATTCATAAATAACAAAATTATTGAAAATTTTTCGTTCCGCATAGTCGGTTCGGTGGACCGTCTGATGCGAGACAATGTCCCACCGGCATAGTCGGTTCGGTGAATCGACGACTGACAACCTATATAAAAAACGATTAAAACCTATAGAATAACGTATCACTAGAACATTTATACCATTTTGGCACGTTCGGATTCATAATTAACGAAATTATCGAAAATTTTTCATTGCGCATTGTCGGTTCGATGAAAAGGTGACTGACAACCTATATTAAAAATGATTAAAACGTATAGAATAACGCACTACTAGAACATTTATACCATTTTGGCACGTTCGGATTCATAATTAACGAAATTATCCAAAATTTTTCGTTCCGCATAGTCGGTTCGGTGAAACGATGACTGACAACCTATATAAAAAACGATTAAAACCAATAGAATAACGTATTACTAGAACATTTATACAATTTTGGCACGTTCGGATTCATAAATAACAAAATTATTGAAAATTTTTCATTGCGCATAGTCGGTTCGGTGAAAAGGTGACTGACAACCTATATTAAAAATGATTAAAACGTATAGAATAACGCACTACTAGAACATTTATACCATTTTGGCACGTTCGGATTCATAATTAACGAAATTATCCAAAATTTTTCGTTCCGCATAGTCGGTTCGGTGAAACGATGACTGACAACCTATATAAAAAACGATTAAAACCAATAGAATAACGTATTACTAGAACATTTATACAATTTTGGCACGTTCGGATTCATAAATAACAAAATTATTGAAAATTTTTCGTTCCGCATAGTCGGTTCGGTGGACCGTCTGATGCGAGACAATGTCCCACCGGCATAGTCGGTTCGGTGAATCGACGACTGACAACCTATATAAAAAACGATTAAAACCTATAGAATAACGTATCACTAGAAC
>NW_027474699.1:0-31633 GCF_050947335.1 Megachile rotundata | reverse complement strand
TAATATGGCTAATAATATGAGTTAGATTGATAATAATAAGAGTAATAAGTATAGTAATTGTCGTTCTATCGATCATATCTGCATAATATGGTTAATAACATGAGTTAGATTGATAATAGTGAGTGTAATAAGTATAGTAATTGTCGTTCTGTCGATCATATAAGCATAATATGGCTAATAATATGAGTTAAATTGATAATAATAAGAGTAATGAGTATAGTAATTGTCGTTCTATCGATCATATAAGCATAATATGGCTAATAATATGAGTTAGATTGATAATAATAAGAGTAATGAGTATAGTAATTGTAGTTCTATAGATCATATCTGCATAATATGGTTAATAATATGAGTTAGATTCATAATAATAAGAGTAATAGGTATAGTAAATGTCGTGCTATCGATCATATCTGCATAATATGGTTAATAATATGAGTTAGATTGATAATAATAAGAGTAATAAGTAGAGTAATTGTCGTTCTATCGATCATATAAGCGTAATATGGCTAATAATATGAGTTAGATTGATAATAATAAGAGTAATAAGTATAGTAATTGTCGTTCTATCGATCATTTAAGCATAATATGGCTAATAATATGAGTTAGATTGATAGTAATAACATCAATAAGTATAGTAATTGTCCTTCTATCGATAATATAAGCATAATATGGTTAATAATATGAGTTAGATTGATAATAATAAGAGTAATAAGTATAGTATTTGTCGTTTTATCGATCATATAAGCATAATATGGCTAATAATGTGAGTTAGATTCATAACAATAAGAGTAATAAGTATAGTAATTGTCGTTCTATCGATCATATAAGCATAATTTGGCTAATAATATGAGTTAGATTGATAATAATAAGAGTAATAAGTATAGTAATTGTCGTTCTATCGATCATTTAAGCATAATATGGCTAATAATATGAGTTAGATTGATAATACTAAGAGTAATGAGTATAGTAATTGTAGTTCTATCGATCATATCTGCATAATATGGATAATAATATGAGTTAGATTCATAATAATAAGAGTAATAGGTATAGCAAATGTCGTGCGATCGATCATATCTGCATAATATGGTTAATAATATGAGTTAGATTGATAATAATAAGAGTAATAAGTATAGTAATTGTCGTTCTATCGATCATATAAGCATAATTTGGCTAATAATATGAGTTAGATTGATAATAATAAGAGTAATAAGTATAGTAATTGTCGTTCTATCGATCATTTAAGCATAATATGGTTAATAATATGAGTTAGATTGATAATAATAACATCAATAAGTATAGTAATTGTCCTTCTATCGATAATATAAGCATAATATGGTTAATAATATGAGTTAGATTGATAGTAATAACAGTAATAAGTATAGTAATTGTCGTTCTATCGACAATATAAGCATAATATGGCTAATAATATGAGCTAGATTGATAATACTAGGAGTAGTGAGTATAGTAATTCTCGTTCTATCGATCATATAAGCATAATATGGCTAATAATATGAGTTATATTGATAATAATAAGAGTAATAAGTACAGTAATTGTCGTTCTATCGATCATATAAGCATAATAAGGCTAATGATATCAGTTAGAGTGATAATACTAAGAGTAGTGAGTATAGTAATTCTCATTCTATCGATCATATAAGCATAATATGGCTAATAATATGAGTTAGATTGATAATACTAAGATTAATGAGTATAGTAATTGTAGTTCTATCGATCATATCTGCATAATATGGATAATAATATGAGTTAGATTCATAATAATAAGAGTAATAGGTATAGCAAATGTCGTGCGATCGATCATATCTGCATAATATGGTTAATAATATGAGTTAGATTGATAATAATAAGAGTAATAAGTATAGTAATTGTCGTTCTATCGATCATATAAGCATAATATGGTTAATAATATGAGTTAGATTGATAATAATAAGAGTAATAAGTAGAGTAATTGTCGTTCTATCGATCATATAAGCATAATATGGGTAATAATATGAGTTAGATTGATAACAATAAGAGTAATAAGTATAGTAATTGTCGTTCTATCGATCATATAAGCATAATATGGCTAATAATATGAGTTAGATTGATAATAATAACAGTAATAAGTATAGTAATTGTCGTTCTATCGATATTATAAGCATAATATGGCTAATAATATGAGTTAGATTGATAATACTAAGAGTAGTGAGTATAGTAATTCTCGTTCTATCGATCATATAAGCATTATATGGCTAATAATATGAGTTAGATTGATAATAATAAGAGTAATAAGTATAGTAATTGTCGTTCTATCGATCATATAAGCATAATATGGCTAATAATATGAGTTAGATTGATAACAATAAGAGTAATAAGTATATTAATTGTCGTTCTATCGATCATATAACCATAATATGGCTAATAATATGAGTTAGAGTAATAATATTAAGAGTAGTGAGTATAGTAATTCTCGTTCTATCGATCATATAAGCGTAATATGGCTAATAATATGAGTTAGATTGATAATAATAAGAGTAATAAGTATAGTAATTGTCGTTCTATCGATCATATCTGCATAATATGGTTAATAACATGAGTTAGATTGATAATAGTGAGTGTAATAAGTATAGTAATTGTCGTTCTGTCGATCATATAAGCATAATATGGCTAATAATATGAGTCAGATTGATAATAATAAGAGTAATGAGTATAGTAATTGTCGTTCTATCGATCATATAAGCATAATATGGCTAATAATATGAGTTAGATTGATAATAATAAGAGTAATGAGTATAGTAATTGTCGTTCTATCGATCATATAAGCATAATATGGCTAATAATATGAGTTAGATTGGTAATACTAAGAGTAGTGAGTATAGTAATTGTAGTTCTATCGATCATATCTGCATAATATGGTTAATAATATGAGTTGGATTCATAATAATAAGAGTAATAAGTATAGTAATTATCGTTCTATCGATCATATAAGCATAATATGGCTAATAATATGAGTTAGATTGATAATAATAAGAGAAATAAGAATAGTAATTGTCGTTCTATCGATCATATAAGCATAATATGGCTAATAATATGAGTTAGATTGATAATAGTTAGTGTAATAAGTATAGTAATTGTCGTTCTGTCGATCATATAAGCATAATATGGTTAATAATATGAGTTAGATTGATAATAGTGAGTGTAATAAGTATAGTAATTGTCGTTCTCCCGATCATATAAGCATAAAATGGCTAATAATATGAGTTAGATTGATAATAGTAAGAGTAATGAGTATAGTAATTGTCGTTCTATCGATCATATAAGCATAATATGGCTAATAATATGAGTTAGGTTGATAATAATAAGAGCAATAAGTATAGTAATTGTCGTTCTATCGATCATATAAGCATAATATGGCTAATAATATGAGTTAGGTTGATAATAATAAGAGTAATAAGTATAGTAATTGTCGTTCTATCGATCACATAAGCATAATATGGCTAATAATATTAGTTAGATTGATAATAATAAGAGTTGTGAGTATAGTAAGTGTCGTTCTATCGATCATATAAGCATAATATGGCTAATAATATGAGTTAGATTGATAACAATAAGAGTAATGAGTATAGTAATTGGCGTTCTGTCGATCATATAAGCATAATATGGCTAATAATATGAGTTAGATTGATAATAATAAGAGCAATAAGTATAGTAATTGTCGTTCTATCGATCATATAAGCATAATATGGCTAATAATATGAGTTAGATTGATAATAGTTAGTGTAATAAGTATAGTAATTGTCGTTCTGTCGATCATATAAGCATAATATGGTTAATAATATGAGTTAGATTGATAATAGTGAGTGTAATAAGTATAGTAATTGTCGTTCTCCCGATCATATAAGCATAAAATGGCTAATAATATGAGTTAGATTGATAATAGTAAGAGTAATGAGTATAGTAATTGTCGTTCTATCGATCATATAAGCATAATATGGCTAATAATATGAGATAGATTGATAATAGTATGAGTAATGAGTATAGTAATTGTCGTTCTATCGATCATATAAGCATAATATGGCTAATAATATGAGTTAGATTGATAATAGTTAGTGTAATAAGTATAGTAATTGTCGTTCTGTCGATCATATAAGCATAATATGGTTAATAATATGAGTTAGATTGATAATAGTGAGTGTAATAAGTATAGTAATTGTCGTTCTCCCGATCATATAAGCATAAAATGGCTAATAATATGAGTTAGATTGATAATAGTAAGAGTAATGAGTATAGTAATTGTCGTTCTATCGATCATATAAGCATAATATGGCTAATAATATGAGTTAGGTTGATAATAATAAGAGTAATAAGTATAGTAATTGTCGTTCTATCGATCATATAAGCATAGTATGGCTAATAATATGAGTTAGATTGATAATAATAAGAGCAATAAGTATAGTAATTGTCGTTCTATCGATCATATAAGCATAATATGGCTAATAATATGAGTTAGATTGATAATAGTTAGTGTAATAAGTATAGTAATTGTCGTTCTATCGATCATATAAGCATAGTATGGCTAATAATATGAGTTAGATTGATAATAATAAGAGTAATAAGTATAGTAATTGTCGTTCTATCGATCACATAAGCATAATATGTCTAATAATAATAGTTAGATTGATAATAATAAGAGTAGTGAGTATAGTAATTGTCGTTCTATCGATCATATAAGCATAATATGGCTAATAATATGAGTTAGATTGATAATAATAAGAGTAATGAGTATAGTAATTGGCGTTCTGTCGATCATATAAGCACAATATGGCTAATAATATGAGTTAGATTGATAATAATAAGAGCAATAAGTATAGTAATTGTCGTTCTATCGATCATATAAGCATAATATGGCTAATAATATGAGTTAGATTGATAATAGTTAGTGTAATAAGTATAGTAATTGTCGTTCTGTCGATCATATAAGCATAATATGGTTAATAATATGAGTTAGATTGATAATAGTGAGTGTAATAAGTATAGTAATTGTCGTTCTCCCGATCATATAAGCATAAAATGGCTAATAATATGAGTTAGATTGATAATAGTAAGAGTAATGAGTATAGTAATTGTCGTTCTATCGATCACATAAGCATAATATGTCTAATAATAATAGTTAGATTGATAATAATAAGAGTAGTGAGTATAGTAATTGTCGTTCTATCGATCATATAAGCATAATATGGCTAATAATATGAGTTAGATTGATAATAATAAGAGTAATGAGTATAGTAATTGTCGTTCTATCGATCATATAAGCATAATATGGTTAATAATATGAGTTAGATTGATAATAGTGAGTGTAATAAGTATAGTAATTGTCGTTCTCCCGATCATATAAGCATAAAATGGCTAATAATATGAGTTAGATTGATAATAGTAAGAGTAATGAGTATAGTAATTGTCGTTCTATCGATCATATAAGCATAATATGGCTAATAATATGAGTTAGATTGATAATAGTATGAGTAATGAGTATAGTAATTGTCGTTCTATCGATCATATAAGCATAATATGGCTAATAATATGAGTTAGATTGATAATAGTTAGTGTAATAAGTATAGTAATTGTCGTTCTGTCGATCATATAAGCATAATATGGTTAATAATATGAGTTAGATTGATAATAGTGAGTGTAATAAGTATAGTAATTGTCGTTCTCCCGATCATATAAGCATAAAATGGCTAATAATATGAGTTAGATTGATAATAGTAAGAGTAATGAGTATAGTAATTGTCGTTCTATCGATCATATAAGCATAATATGGCTAATAATATGAGTTAGGTTGATAATAATAAGAGCAATAAGTATAGTAATTGTCGTTCTATCGATCATATAAGCATAATATGGCTAATAATATGAGTTAGGTTGATAATAATAAGAGTAATAAGTATAGTAATTGTCGTTCTATCGATCATATAAGCATAGTATGGCTAATAATATGAGTTAGATTGATAATAATAAGAGTAATAAGTATAGTAATTGTCGTTCTATCGATCACATAAGCATAATATGGCTAATAATATTAGTTAGATTGATAATAATAAGAGTTGTGAGTATAGTAAGTGTCGTTCTATCGATCATATAAGCATAATATGGCTAATAATATGAGTTAGATTGATAACAATAAGAGTAATGAGTATAGTAATTGGCGTTCTGTCGATCATATAAGCATAATATGGCTAATAATATGAGTTAGATTGATAATAATAAGAGCAATAAGTATAGTAATTGTCGTTCTATCGATCATATAAGCATAATATGGCTAATAATATGAGTTAGATTGATAATAGTTAGTGTAACAAGTATAGTAATTGTCGTTCTGTCGATCATATAAGCATAATATGGTTAATAATATGAGTTAGATTGATAATAGTGAGTGTAATAAGTATAGTAATTGTCGTTCTCCCGATCATATAAGCATAAAATGGCTAATAATATGAGTTAGATTGATAATAGTAAGAGTAATGAGTATAGTAATTGTCGTTCTATCGATCATATAAGCATAATATGGCTAATAATATGAGTTAGATTGATAATAGTATGAGTAATGAGTATAGTAATTGTCGTTCTATCGATCATATAAGCATAATATGGCTAATAATATGAGTTAGATTGATAATAGTTAGTGTAATAAGTATAGTAATTGTCGTTCTGTCGATCATATAAGCATAATATGGTTAATAATATGAGTTAGATTGATAATAGTGAGTGTAATAAGTATAGTAATTGTCGTTCTCCCGATCATATAAGCATAAAATGGCTAATAATATGAGTTAGATTGATAATAGTAAGAGTAATGAGTATAGTAATTGTCGTTCTATCGATCATATAAGCATAATATGGCTAATAATATGAGTTAGGTTGATAATAATAAGAGTAATAAGTATAGTAATTGTCGTTCTATCGATCATATAAGCATAGTATGGCTAATAATATGAGTTAGATTGATAATAATAAGAGTAATAAGTATAGTAATTGTCGTTCTATCGATCACATAAGCATAATATGTCTAATAATAATAGTTAGATTGATAATAATAAGAGTAGTGAGTATAGTAATTGTCGTTCTATCGATCATATAAGCATAATATGGCTAATAATATGAGTTAGATTGATAATAATAAGAGTAATGAGTATAGTAATTGGCGTTCTGTCGATCATATAAGCACAATATGGCTAATAATATGAGTTAGATTGATAATAATAAGAGCAATAAGTATAGTAATTGTCGTTCTATCGATCATATAAGCATAATATGGCTAATAATATGAGTTAGATTGATAATAGTTAGTGTAATAAGTATAGTAATTGTCGTTCTGTCGATCATATAAGCATAATATGGTTAATAATATGAGTTAGATTGATAATAGTGAGTGTAATAAGTATAGTAATTGTCGTTCTCCCGATCATATAAGCATAAAATGGCTAATAATATGAGTTAGATTGATAATAGTAAGAGTAATAAGTATAGTAATTGTCGTTCTATCGATCACATAAGCATAATATGTCTAATAATAATAGTTAGATTGATAATAATAAGAGTAGTGAGTATAGTAATTGTCGTTCTATCGATCATATAAGCATAATATGGCTAATAATATGAGTTAGATTGATAATAATAAGAGTAATGAGTATAGTAATTGGCGTTCTGTCGATCATATAAGCACAATATGGCTAATAATATGAGTTAGATTGATAATAATAAGAGCAATAAGTATAGTAATTGTCGTTCTATCGATCATATAAGCATAATATGGTTAATAATATGAGTTAGATTGATAATAGTGAGTGTAATAAGTATAGTAATTGTCGTTCTCCCGATCATATAAGCATAAAATGGCTAATAATATGAGTTAGATTGATAATAGTAAGAGTAATGAGTATAGTAATTGTCGTTCTATCGATCATATAAGCATAATATGGCTAATAATATGAGTTAGATTGATAATAGTATGAGTAATGAGTATAGTAATTGTCGTTCTATCGATCATATAAGCATAATATGGCTAATAATATGAGTTAGATTGATAATAGTTAGTGTAATAAGTATAGTAATTGTCGTTCTGTCGATCATATAAGCATAATATGGTTAATAATATGAGTTAGATTGATAATAGTGAGTGTAATAAGTATAGTAATTGTCGTTCTCCCGATCATATAAGCATAAAATGGCTAATAATATGAGTTAGATTGATAATAGTAAGAGTAATGAGTATAGTAATTGTCGTTCTATCGATCATATAAGCATAATATGGCTAATAATATGAGTTAGGTTGATAATAATAAGAGCAATAAGTATAGTAATTGTCGTTCTATCGATCATATAAGCATAATATGGCTAATAATATGAGTTAGGTTGATAATAATAAGAGTAATAAGTATAGTAATTGTCGTTCTATCGATCATATAAGCATAGTATGGCTAATAATATGAGTTAGATTGATAATAATAAGAGTAATAAGTATAGTAATTGTCGTTCTATCGATCACATAAGCATAATATGGCTAATAATATTAGTTAGATTGATAATAATAAGAGTTGTGAGTATAGTAAGTGTCGTTCTATCGATCATATAAGCATAATATGGCTAATAATATGAGTTAGGTTGATAATAATAAGAGTAATGAGTATAGTAATTGTCGTTCTATCGATCATATAAGCATAGTATGGCTAATAATATGAGTTAGATTGATAATAATAAGAGTAATAAGTATAGTAATTGTCGTTCTATCGATCACATAAGCATAATATGTCTAATAATAATAGTTAGATTGATAATAATAAGAGTAGTGAGTATAGTAATTGTCGTTCTATCGATCATATAAGCATAATATGGCTAATAATATGAGTTAGATTGATAATAATAAGAGTAATGAGTATAGTAATTGGCGTTCTGTCGATCATATAAGCACAATATGGCTAATAATATGAGTTAGATTGATAATAATAAGAGCAATAAGTATAGTAATTGTCGTTCTATCGATCATATAAGCATAATATGGTTAATAATATGAGTTAGATTGATAATAGTGAGTGTAATAAGTATAGTAATTGTCGTTCTCCCGATCATATAAGCATAAAATGGCTAATAATATGAGTTAGATTGATAATAGTAAGAGTAATGAGTATAGTAATTGTCGTTCTATCGATCATATAAGCATAATATGGCTAATAATATGAGTTAGATTGATAATAGTTAGTGTAATAAGTATAGTAATTGTCGTTCTGTCGATCATATAAGCATAATATGGTTAATAATATGAGTTAGATTGATAATAGTGAGTGTAATAAGTATAGTAATTGTCGTTCTCTCCCGATCATATAAGCATAAAATGGCTAATAATATGAGTTAGATTGATAATAGTAAGAGTAATGAGTATAGTAATTGTCGTTCTATCGATCATATAAGCATAATATGGCTAATAATATGAGTTAGGTTGATAATAATAAGAGTAATAAGTATAGTAATTGTCGTTCTATCGATCATATAAGCATAGTATGGCTAATAATATGAGTTAGATTGATAATAATAAGAGTAATAAGTATAGTAATTGTCGTTCTATCGATCACATAAGCATAATATGTCTAATAATAATAGTTAGATTGATAATAATAAGAGTAGTGAGTATAGTAATTGTCGTTCTATCGATCATATAAGCATAATATGGCTAATAATATGAGTTAGATTGATAATAATAAGAGTAATGAGTATAGTAATTGGCGTTCTGTCGACCATATAAGCACAATATGGCTAATAATATGAGTTAGATTGATAATAATAAGAGCAATAAGTATAGTAATTGTCGTTCTATCGATCATATAAGCATAATATGGCTAATAATATGAGTTAGATTGATAATAGTTAGTGTAATAAGTATAGTAATTGTCGTTCTGTCGATCATATAAGCATAATATGGTTAATAATATGAGTTAGATTGATAATAGTGAGTGTAATAAGTATAGTAATTGTCGTTCTCCCGATCATATAAGCATAAAATGGCTAATAATATGAGTTAGATTGATAATAGTAAGAGTAATGAGTATAGTAATTGTCGTTCTATCGATCACATAAGCATAATATGTCTAATAATAATAGTTAGATTGATAATAATAAGAGTAGTGAGTATAGTAATTGTCGTTCTATCGATCATATAAGCATAATATGGCTAATAATATGAGTTAGATTGATAATAATAAGAGTAATGAGTATAGTAATTGGCGTTCTGTCGATCATATAAGCACAATATGGCTAATAATATGAGTTAGATTGATAATAATAAGAGCAATAAGTATAGTAATTGTCGTTCTATCGATCATATAAGCATAATATGGTTAATAATATGAGTTAGATTGATAATAGTGAGTGTAATAAGTATAGTAATTGTCGTTCTCCCGATCATATAAGCATAAAATGGCTAATAATATGAGTTAGATTGATAATAGTAAGAGTAATGAGTATAGTAATTGTCGTTCTATCGATCATATAAGCATAATATGGCTAATAATATGAGTTAGATTGATAATAGTATGAGTAATGAGTATAGTAATTGTCGTTCTATCGATCATATAAGCATAATATGGCTAATAATATGAGTTAGATTGATAATAGTTAGTGTAATAAGTATAGTAATTGTCGTTCTGTCGATCATATAAGCATAATATGGTTAATAATATGAGTTAGATTGATAATAGTGAGTGTAATAAGTATAGTAATTGTCGTTCTCCCGATCATATAAGCATAAAATGGCTAATAATATGAGTTAGATTGATAATAGTAAGAGTAATGAGTATAGTAATTGTCGTTCTATCGATCATATAAGCATAATATGGCTAATAATATGAGTTAGGTTGATAATAATAAGAGCAATAAGTGTAGTAATTGTCGTTCTATCGATCATATAAGCATAATATGGCTAATAATATGAGTTAGGTTGATAATAATAAGAGTAATAAGTATAGTAATTGTCGTTCTATCGATCATATAAGCATAGTATGGCTAATAATATGAGTTAGATTGATAATAATAAGAGTAATAAGTATAGTAATTGTCGTTCTATCGATCACATAAGCATAATATGGCTAATAATATTAGTTAGATTGATAATAATAAGAGTTGTGAGTATAGTAAGTGTCGTTCTATCGATCATATAAGCATAATATGGCTAATAATATGAGTTAGGTTGATAATAATAAGAGTAATAAGTATAGTAATTGTCGTTCTATCGATCATATAAGCATAGTATGGCTAATAATATGAGTTAGATTGATAATAATAAGGGTAATAAGTATAGTAATTGTCGTTCTATCGATCACATAAGCATAATATGTCTAATAATAATAGTTAGATTGATAATAATAAGAGTAGTGAGTATAGTAATTGTCGTTCTATCGATCATATAAGCATAATATGGCTAATAATATGAGTTAGATTGATAATAATAAGAGTAATGAGTATAGTAATTGGCGTTCTGTCGATCATATAAGCACAATATGGCTAATAATATGAGTTAGATTGATAATAATAAGAGCAATAAGTATAGTAATTGTCGTTCTATCGATCATATAAGCATAATATGGTTAATAATATGAGTTAGATTGATAATAGTGAGTGTAATAAGTATAGTAATTGTCGTTCTCCCGATCATATAAGCATAAAATGGCTAATAATATGAGTTAGATTGATAATAGTAAGAGTAATGAGTATAGTAATTGTCGTTCTATCGATCATATAAGCATAATATGGCTAATAATATGAGTTAGATTGATAATAGTTAGTGTAATAAGTATAGTAATTGTCGTTCTGTCGATCATATAAGCATAATATGGTTAATAATATGAGTTAGATTGATAATAGTGAGTGTAATAAGTATAGTAATTGTCGTTCTCCCGATCATATAAGCATAAAATGGCTAATAATATGAGTTAGATTGATAATAGTAAGAGTAATGAGTATAGTAATTGTCGTTCTATCGATCATATAAGCATAATATGGCTAATAATATGAGTTAGGTTGATAATAATAAGAGTAATAAGTATAGTAATTGTCGTTCTATCGATCATATAAGCATAGTATGGCTAATAATATGAGTTAGATTGATAATAATAAGAGTAATAAGTATAGTAATTGTCGTTCTATCGATCACATAAGCATAATATGTCTAATAATAATAGTTAGATTGATAATAATAAGAGTAGTGAGTATAGTAATTGTCGTTCTATCGATCATATAAGCATAATATGGCTAATAATATGAGTTAGATTGATAATAATAAGAGTAATGAGTATAGTAATTGGCGTTCTGTCGATCATATAAGCACAATATGGCTAGTAATATGAGTTAGATTGATAATAATAAGAGCAATAAGTATAGTAATTGTCGTTCTATCGATCATATAAGCATAATATGGCTAATAATATGAGTTAGGTTGATAATAATAAGAGTAATAAGTATAGTAATTGTCGTTCTATCGATCATATAAGCATAGTATGGCTAATAATATGAGTTAGATTGATAATAATAAGAGTAATAAGTATAGTAATTGTCGTTCTATCGATCACATAAGCATAATATGGCTAATAATATTATTTAGATTGATAATAATAAGAGTTGTGAGTATAGTAAGTGTCGTTCTATCGATCATATAAGCATAATATGGCTAATAATATGAGTTAGATTGATAACAATAAGAGTAATGAGTATAGTAATTGGCGTTCTGTCGATCATATAAGCATAATATGGTTAGTAATATGAGTTAGATTGATAATAGTGAGTGTAATAAGTATAGTAATTGTCGTTCTGTCGATCATATAAGCATAATATGGTTAATAATATGAGTTAGATTGATAATAGTGAGTGTAATAAGTATAGTAATTGTCGTTCTCCCGATCATATAAGCATAAAATGGCTAATAATATGAGTTAGATTGATAATAGTAAGAGTAATGAGTATAGTAATTGTCGTTCTATCGATCATATAAGCATAATATGGCTAATAATATGAGTTAGGTTGATAATAATAAGAGTAATAAGTATAGTAATTGTCGTTCTATCGATCATATAAGCATAGTATGGCTAATAATATGAGTTAGATTGATAATAATAAGAGTAATAAGTATAGTAATTGTCGTTCTATCGATCACATAAGCATAATATGTCTAATAATAATAGTTAGATTGATAATAATAAGAGTAGTGAGTATAGTAATTGTCGTTCTATCGATCATATAAGCATAATATGGCTAATAATATGAGTTAGATTGATAATAATAAGAATAATGAGTATAGTAATTGGCGTTCTGTCGATCATATAAGCACAATATGGCTAATAATATGAGTTAGATTGATAATAATAAGAGCAATAAGTATAGTAATTGTCGTTCTATCGATCATATAAGCATAATATGGCTAATAATATGAGTTAGGTTGATAATAATAAGAGTAATAAGTATAGTAATTGTCGTTCTATCGATCATATAAGCATAGTATGGCTAATAATATGAGTTAGATTGATAATAATAAGAGTAATAAGTATAGTAATTGTCGTTCTATCGATCACATAAGCATAATATGGCTAATAATATTATTTAGATTGATAATAATAAGAGTTGTGAGTATAGTAAGTGTCGTTCTATCGATCATATAAGCATAATATGGCTAATAATATGAGTTAGATTGATAACAATAAGAGTAATGAGTATAGTAATTGGCGTTCTGTCGATCATATAAGCATAATATGGTTAGTAATATGAATTAGATTGATAATAGTGAGTGTAATAAGTATAGTAATTGTCGTTCTCCCGATCATATAAGCATAAAATGGCTAATAATATGAGTTAGATTGATAATAGTAAGAGTAATGAGTATAGTAATTGTCGTTCTATCGATCATATAAGCATAATATGGCTAATAATATGAGTTAGGTTGATAATAATAAGAGTAATAAGTATAGTAATTGTCGTTCTATCGATCATATAAGCATAGTATGGCTAATAATATGAGTTAGATTGATAATAATAAGAGTAATAAGTATAGTAATTGTCGTTCTATCGATCACATAAGCATAATATGGCTAATAATATTAGTTAGATTGATAATAATAAGAGTTGTGAGTATAGTAAGTGTCGTTCTATCGATCATATAAGCATAATATGGCTAATAATATGAGTTAGATTGATAACAATAAGAGTAATGAGTATAGTAATTGGCGTTCTGTCGATCATATAAGCATAATATGGCTAATAATATGAGTTAGATTGATAATAATAAGAGCAATAAGTATAGTAATTGTCGTTCTATCGATCATATAAGCATAATATGGCTAATAATATGAGTTAGATTGATAATAGTTAGTGTAATAAGTATAGTAATTGTCGTTCTGTCGATCATATAAGCATAATATGGTTAATAATATGAGTTAGATTGATAATAGTGAGTGTAATAAGTATAGTAATTGTCGTTCTCCCGATCATATAAGCATAAAATGGCTAATAATATGAGTTAGATTGATAATAGTAAGAGTAATGAGTATAGTAATTGTCGTTCTATCGATCATATAAGCATAATATGGCTAATAATATGAGTTAGATTGATAATAGTATGAGTAATGAGTATAGTAATTGTCGTTCTATCGATCATATAAGCATAATATGGCTAATAATATGAGTTAGATTGATAATAGTTAGTGTAATAAGTATAGTAATTGTCGTTCTGTCGATCATATAAGCATAATATGGTTAATAATATGAGTTAGATTGATAATAGTGAGTGTAATAAGTATAGTAATTGTCGTTCTCCCGATCATATAAGCATAAAATGGCTAATAATATGAGTTAGATTGATAATAGTAAGAGTAATGAGTATAGTAATTGTCGTTCTATCGATCATATAAGCATAATATGGCTAATAATATGAGTTAGGTTGATAATAATAAGAGTAATAAGTATAGTAATTGTCGGTCTATCGATCATATAAGCATAGTATGGCTAATAATATGAGTTAGATTGATAATAATAAGAGTAATAAGTATAGTAATTGTCGTTCTATCGATCACATAAGCATAATATGTCTAATAATAATAGTTAGATTGATAATAATAAGAGTAGTGAGTATAGTAATTGTCGTTCTATCGATCATATAAGCATAATATGGCTAATAATATGAGTTAGGTTGATAATAATAAGAGTAATAAGTATAGTAATTGTCGTTCTATCGATCATATAAGCATAGTATGGCTAATAATATGAGTTAGATTGATAATAATAAGAGTAATAAGTATAGTAATTGTCGTTCTATCGATCACATAAGCATAATATGGCTAATAATATTAGTTAGATTGATAATAATAAGAGTTGTGAGTATAGTAAGTGTCGTTCTATCGATCATATAAGCATAATATGGCTAATAATATGAGTTAGATTGATAACAATAAGAGTAATGAGTATAGTAATTGGCGTTCTGTCGATCATATAAGCATAATATGGCTAATAATATGAGTTAGATTGATAATAATAAGAGCAATAAGTATAGTAATTGTCGTTCTATCGATCATATAAGCATAATATGGCTAATAATATGAGTTAGATTGATAATAGTTAGTGTAATAAGTATAGTAATTGTCGCTCTGTCGATCATATAAGCATAATATGGTTAATAATATGAGTTAGATTGATAATAGTGAGTGTAATAAGTATAGTAATTGTCGTTCTCCCGATCATATAAGCATAAAATGGCTAATAATATGAGTTAGATTGATAATAGTAAGAGTAATGAGTATAGTAATTGTCGTTCTATCGATCATATAAGCATAATATGGCTAATAATATGAGTTAGATTGATAATAGTATGAGTAATGAGTATAGTAATTGTCGTTCTATCGATCATATAAGCATAATATGGCTAATAATATGAGTTAGATTGATAATAGTTAGTGTAATAAGTATAGTAATTGTCGTTCTGTCGATCATATAAGCATAATATGGTTAATAATATGAGTTAGATTGATAATAGTGAGTGTAATAAGTATAGTAATTGTCGTTCTCCCGATCATATAAGCATAAAATGGCTAATAATATGAGTTAGATTGATAATAGTAAGAGTAATGAGTATAGTAATTGTCGTTCTATCGATCATATAAGCATAATATGGCTAATAATATGAGTTAGGTTGATAATAATAAGAGTAATAAGTATAGTAATTGTCGTTCTATCGATCATATAAGCATAGTATGGCTAATAATATGAGTTAGATTGATAATAATAAGAGTAATAAGTATAGTAATTGTCGTTCTATCGATCACATAAGCATAATATGTCTAATAATAATAGTTAGGTTGATAATAATAAGAGTAGTGAGTATAGTAATTGTCGTTCTCCCGATCATATAAGCATAAAATGGCTAATAATATGAGTTAGATTGATAATAGTAACAGTAATGAGTATAGTAATTGTCGTTCTATCGATCACATAAGCATAATATGTCTAATAATAATAGTTAGATTGATAATAATAAGAGTAGTGAGTATAGTAATTGTCGTTCTATCGATCATATAAGCATAATATGGCTAATAATATGAGTTAGATTGATAATAATAAGAGTAATGAGTATAGTAATTGGCGTTCTGTCGATCATATAAGCACAATATGGCTAATAATATGATTTAGATTGATAATAATAAGAGCAATAAGTATAGTAATTGTCGTTCTATCGATCATATAAGCATAATATGGTTAATAATATGAGTTAGATTGATAATAGTGAGTGTAATAAGTATAGTAATTGTCGTTCTCCCGATCATATAAGCATAAAATGGCTAATAATATGAGTTAGATTGATAATAGTAAGAGTAATGAGTATAGTAATTGTCGTTCTATCGATCATATAAGCATAATATGGTTAATAATATGAGTTAGATTGATAATAGTATGAGTAATGAGTATAGTAATTGTCGTTCTATCGATCATATAAGCATAATATGGCTAATAATATGAGTTAGATTGATAATAGTTAGTGTAATAAGTATAGTAATTGTCGTTCTGTCGATCATATAAGCATAATATGGTTAATAATATGAGTTAGATTGATAATAGTGAGTGTAATAAGTATAGTAATTGTCGTTCTCCCGATCATATAAGCATAAAATGGCTAATAATATGAGTTAGATTGATAATAGTAAGAGTAATGAGTATAGTAATTGTCGTTCTATCGATCATATAAGCATAATATGGCTAATAATATGAGTTAGGTTGATAATAATAAGAGCAATAAGTATAGTAATTGTCGTTCTATCGATCATATAAGCATAATATGGCTAATAATATGAGTTAGGTTGATAATAATAAGAGTAATAAGTATAGTAATTGTCGTTCTATCGATCATATAAGCATAGTATGGCTAATAATATGAGTTAGATTGATAATAATAAGAGTAATAAGTATAGTAATTGTCGTTCTATCGATCACATAAGCATAATATGGCTAATAATATTAGTTAGATTGATAATAATAAGAGTTGTGAGTATAGTAAGTGTCGTTCTATCGATCATATAAGCATAATATGGCTAATAATATGAGTTAGGTTGATAATAATAAGAGTAATAAGTATAGTAATTGTCGTTCTATCGATCATATAAGCATAGTATGGCTAATAATATGAGTTAGATTGATAATAATAAGAGCAATAAGTATAGTAATTGTCGTTCTATCGATCACATAAGCATAATATGTCTAATAATAATAGTTAGATTGATAATAATAAGAGTAGTGAGTATAGTAATTGTCGTTCTATCGATCATATAAGCATAATATGGCTAATAATATGAGTTAGATTGATAATAATAAGAGTAATGAGTATAGTAATTGGCGTTCTGTCGATCATATAAGCACAATATGGCTAATAATATGAGTTAGATTGATAATAATAAGAGCAATAAGTATAGTAATTGTCGTTCTATCGATCATATAAGCATAATATGGTTAATAACATGAGTTAGATTGATAATAGTGAGTGTAATAAGTATAGTAATTGTCGTTCTCCCGATCATATAAGCATAAAATGGCTAATAATATGATTTAGATTGATAATAGTAAGAGTAATGAGTATAGTAATTGTCGTTCTATCGATCATATAAGCATAATATGGCTAATAATATGAGTTAGATTGATAATAGTTAGTGTAATAAGTATAGTAATTGTCGTTCTGTCGATCATATAAGCATAATATGGTTAATAATATGAGTTAGATTGATAATAGTGAGTGTAATAAGTATAGTAATTGTCGTTCTCCCGATCATATAAGCATAATATGGCTAATAATATGAGTTAGGTTGATAATAATAAGAGTAATAAGTATAGTAATTGTCGTTCTATCGATCATATAAGCATAGTATGGCTAATAATATGAGTTAGATTGATAATAATAAGAGTAATAAGTATAGTAATTGTCGTTCTATCGATCACATAAGCATAATATGGCTAATAATATTATCTAGATTGATAATAATAAGAGTTGTGAGTATAGTAAGTGTCGTTCTATCGATCATATAAGCATAATATGGCTAATAATATGAGTTAGATTGATAACAATAAGAGTAATGAGTATAGTAATTGGCGTTCTGTCGATCATATAAGCATAATATGGTTAGTAATATGAGTTAGATTGATAATAGTGAGTGTAATAAGTATAGTAATTGTCGTTCTGTCGATCATATAAGCATAATATGGTTAATAATATGAGTTAGATTGATAATAGTGAGTGTAATAAGTATAGTAATTGTCGTTCTCCCGATCATATAAGCATAAAATGGCTAATAATATGAGTTAGATTGATAATAGTAAGAGTAATGAGTATAGTAATTGTCGTTCTATCGATCATATAAGCATAATATGGCTAATAATATGAGTTAGGTTGATAATAATAAGAGTAATAAGTATAGTAATTGTCGTTCTATCGATCATATAAGCATAGTATGGCTAATAATATGAGTTAGATTGATAATAATAAGAGTAATAAGTATAGTAATTGTCGTTCTATCGATCACATAAGCATAATATGTCTAATAATAATAGTTAGATTGATAATAATAAGAGTAGTGAGTATAGTAATTGTCGTTCTATCGATCATATAAGCATAATATGGCTAATAATATGAGTTAGATTGATAATAATAAGAATAATGAGTATAGTAATTGGCGTTCTGTCGATCATATAAGCACAATATGGCTAATAATATGAGTTAGATTGATAATAATAAGAGCAATAAGTATAGTAATTGTCGTTCTATCGATCATATAAGCATAATATGGCTAATAATATGAGTTAGGTTGATAATAATAAGAGTAATAAGTATAGTAATTGTCGTTCTATCGATCATATAAGCATAGTATGGCTAATAATATGAGTTAGATTGATAATAATAAGAGTAATAAGTATAGTAATTGTCGTTCTATCGATCACATAAGCATAATATGGCTAATAATATTATTTAGATTGATAATAATAAGAGTTGTGAGTATAGTAAGTGTCGTTCTATCGATCATATAAGCATAATATGGCTAATAATATGAGTTAGATTGATAACAATAAGAGTAATGAGTATAGTAATTGGCGTTCTGTCGATCATATAAGCATAATATGGTTAGTAATATGAGTTAGATTGATAATAGTGAGTGTAATAAGTATAGTAATTGTCGTTCTCCCGATCATATAAGCATAAAATGGCTAATAATATGAGTTAGATTGATAATAGTAAGAGTAATGAGTATAGTAATTGTCGTTCTATCGATCATATAAGCATAATATGGCTAATAATATGAGTTAGGTTGATAATAATAAGAGTAATAAGTATAGTAATTGTCGTTCTATCGATCATATAAGCATAGTATGGCTAATAATATGAGTTAGATTGATAATAATAAGAGTAATAAGTATAGTAATTGTCGTTCTATCGATCACATAAGCATAATATGGCTAATAATATTAGTTAGATTGATAATAATAAGAGTTGTGAGTATAGTAAGTGTCGTTCTATCGATCATATAAGCATAATATGGCTAATAATATGAGTTAGATTGATAACAATAAGAGTAATGAGTATAGTAATTGGCGTTCTGTCGATCATATAAGCATAATATGGCTAATAATATGAGTTAGATTGATAATAATAAGAGCAATAAGTATAGTAATTGTCGTTCTATCGATCATATAAGCATAATATGGCTAATAATATGAGTTAGATTGATAATAGTTAGTGTAATAAGTATAGTAATTGTCGTTCTGTCGATCATATAAGCATAATATGGTTAATAATATGAGTTAGATTGATAATAGTGAGTGTAATAAGTATAGTAATTGTCGTTCTCCCGATCATATAAGCATAAAATGGCTAATAATATGAGTTAGATTGATAATAGTAAGAGTAATGAGTATAGTAATTGTCGTTCTATCGATCATATAAGCATAATATGGCTAATAATATGAGTTAGATTGATAATAGTATGAGTAATGAGTATAGTAATTGTCGTTCTATCGATCATATAAGCATAATATGGCTAATAATATGAGTTAGATTGATAATAGTTAGTGTAATAAGTATAGTAATTGTCGTTCTGTCGATCATATAAGCATAATATGGTTAATAATATGAGTTAGATTGATAATAGTGAGTGTAATAAGTATAGTAATTGTCGTTCTCCCGATCATATAAGCATAAAATGGCTAATAATATGAGTTAGATTGATAATAATAAGAGTAGTGAGTATAGTAATTGTCGTTCTATCGATCATATAAGCATAATATGGCTAATAATATGAGTTAGGTTGATAATAATAAGAGTAATAAGTATAGTAATTGTCGTTCTATCGATCATATAAGCATAATATGGCTAATAATATGAGTTAGATTGATAATAGTTAGTGTAATAAGTATAGTAATTGTCGTTCTGTCGATCATATAAGCATAATATGGTTAATAATATGAGTTAGATTGATAATAGTGAGTGTAATAAGTATAGTAATTGTCGTTCTCCCGATCATATAAGCATAAAATGGCTAATAATATGAGTTAGATTGATAATAGTAAGAGTAATGAGTATAGTAATTGTCGTTCTATCGATCATATAAGCATAATATGGCTAATAATATGAGTTAGATTGATAATAGTATGAGTAATGAGTATAGTAATTGTCGTTCTATCGATCATATAAGCATAATATGGCTAATAATATGAGTTAGATTGATAATAATAAGAGTAATGAGTATAGTAATTGGCGTTCTGTCGATCATATAAGCACAATATGGCTAATAATATGAGTTAGATTGATAATAATAAGAGCAATAAGTATAGTAATTGTCGTTCTATCGATCATATAAGCATAATATGGTTAATAATATGAGTTAGATTGATAATAGTGAGTGTAATAAGTATAGTAATTGTCGTTCTCCCGATCATATAAGCATAAAATGGCTAATAATATGAGTTAGATTGATAATAGTAAGAGTAATGAGTATAGTAATTGTCGTTCTATCGATCATATAAGCATAATATGGCTAATAATATGAGTTAGATTGATAATAGTTAGTGTAATAAGTATAGTAATTGTCGTTCTGTCGATCATATAAGCATAATATGGTTAATAATATGAGTTAGATTGATAATAGTGAGTGTAATAAGTATAGTAATTGTCGTTCTCCCGATCATATAAGCATAAAATGGCTAATAATATGAGTTAGATTGATAATAGTAAGAGTAATGAGTATAGTAATTGTCGTTCTATCGATCATATAAGCATAATATGGCTAATAATATGAGTTAGGTTGATAATAATAAGAGTAATAAGTATAGTAATTGTCGTTCTATCGATCATATAAGCATAGTATGGCTAATAATATGAGTTAGATTGATAATAATAAGAGTAATAAGTATAGTAATTGTCGTTCTATCGATCACATAAGCATAATATGTCTAATAATAATAGTTAGATTGATAATAATAAGAGTAGTGAGTATAGTAATTGTCGTTCTATCGATCATATAAGCATAATATGGCTAATAATATGAGTTAGATTGATAATAATAAGAGTAATGAGTATAGTAATTGGCGTTCTGTCGATCATATAAGCACAATATGGCTAATAATATGAGTTAGATTGATAATAATAAGAGCAATAAGTATAGTAATTGTCGTTCTATCGATCATATAAGCATAATATGGCTAATAATATGAGTTAGGTTGATAATAATAAGAGTAATAAGTATAGTAATTGTCGTTCTATCGATCATATAAGCATAGTATGGCTAATAATATGAGTTAGATTGATAATAATAAGAGTAATAAGTATAGTAATTGTCGTTCTATCGATCACATAAGCATAATATGGCTAATAATATCATTTAGATTGATAATACTAAGAGTTGTGAGTATAGTAAGTGTCGTTCTATCGATCATATAAGCATAATATGGCTAATAATATGAGTTAGATTGATAACAATAAGAGTAATGAGTATAGTAATTGGCGTTCTGTCGATCATATAAGCATAATATGGTTAGTAATATGAGTTAGATTGATAATAGTGAGTGTAATAAGTATAGTAATTGTCGTTCTGTCGATCATATAAGCATAATATGGTTAATAATATGAGTTAGATTGATAATAGTGAGTGTAATAAGTATAGTAATTGTCGTTCTCCCGATCATATAAGCATAAAATGGCTAATAATATGAGTTAGATTGATAATAGTAAGAGTAATGAGTATAGTAATTGTCGTTCTATCGATCATATAAGCATAATATGGCTAATAATATGAGTTAGGTTGATAATAATAAGAGTAATAAGTATAGTAATTGTCGTTCTATCGATCATATAAGCATAGTATGGCTAATAATATGAGTTAGATTGATAATAATAAGAGTAATAAGTATAGTAATTGTCGTTCTATCGATCACATAAGCATAATATGTCTAATAATAATAGTTAGATTGATAATAATAAGAGTAGTGAGTATAGTAATTGTCGTTCTATCGATCATATAAGCATAATATGGCTAATAATATGAGTTAGATTGATAATAATAAGAATAATGAGTATAGTAATTGGCGTTCTGTCGATCATATAAGCACAATATGGCTAATAATATGAGTTAGATTGATAATAATAAGAGCAATAAGTATAGTAATTGTCGTTCTATCGATCATATAAGCATAATATGGCTAATAATATGAGTTAGGTTGATAATAATAAGAGTAATAAGTATAGTAATTGTCGTTCTATCGATCATATAAGCATAGTATGGCTAATAATATGAGTTAGATTGATAATAATAAGAGTAATAAGTATAGTAATTGTCGTTCTATCGATCACATAAGCATAATATGGCTAATAATATTATTTAGATTGATAATAATAAGAGTTGTGAGTATAGTAAGTGTCGTTCTATCGATCATATAAGCATAATATGGCTAATAATATGAGTTAGATTGATAACAATAAGAGTAATGAGTATAGTAATTGGCGTTCTGTCGATCATATAAGCATAATATGGTTAGTAATATGAGTTAGATTGATAATAGTGAGTGTAATAAGTATAGTAATTGTCGTTCTCCCGATCATATAAGCATAAAATGGCTAATAATATGAGTTAGATTGATAATAGTAAGAGTAATGAGTATAGTAATTGTCGTTCTATCGATCATATAAGCATAATATGGCTAATAATATGAGTTAGGTTGATAATAATAAGAGTAATAAGTATAGTAATTGTCGTTCTATCGATCATATAAGCATAGTATGGCTAATAATATTAGTTAGATTGATAATAATAAGAGTAATAAGTATAGTAATTGTCGTTCTATCGATCACATAAGCATAATATGGCTAATAATATTAGTTAGATTGATAATAATAAGAGTTGTGAGTATAGTAAGTGTCGTTCTATCGATCATATAAGCATAATATGGCTAATAATATGAGTTAGATTGATAACAATAAGAGTAATGAGTATAGTAATTGGCGTTCTATCGATCATATAAGCATAATATGGCTAATAATATGAGTTAGGTTGATAATAATAAGAGTAATAAGTATAGTAATTGTCGTTCTATCGATCATATAAGCATAATATGGCTAATAATATGAGTTAGATTGATAATAATAAGAGCAATAAGTATAGTAATTGTCGTTCTATCGATCATATAAGCATAATATGGCTAATAATATGAGTTAGATTGATAATAGTTAGTGTAATAAGTATAGTAATTGTCGTTCTGTCGATCATATAAGCATAATATGGTTAATAATATGAGTTAGATTGATAATAGTGAGTGTAATAAGTATAGTAATTGTCGTTCTCCCGATCATATAAGCATAAAATGGCTAATAATATGAGTTAGATTGATAATAGTAAGAGTAATGAGTATAGTAATTGTCGTTCTATCGATCATATAAGCATAATATGGCTAATAATATGAGTTAGATTGATAATAGTATGAGTAATGAGTATAGTAATTGTCGTTCTATCGATCATATAAGCATAATATGGCTAATAATATGAGTTAGATTGATAATAGTTAGTGTAATAAGTATAGTAATTGTCGTTCTGTCGATCATATAAGCATAATATGGTTAATAATATGAGTTAGATTGATAATAGTGAGTGTAATAAGTATAGTAATTGTCGTTCTCCCGATCATATAAGCATAAAATGGCTAATAATATGAGGTAGATTGATAATAGTAAGAGTAATGAGTATAGTAATTGTCGTTCTATCGATCATATAAGCATAATATGGCTAATAATATGAGTTAGGTTGATAATAATAAGAGTAATAAGTATAGTAATTGTCGTTCTATCGATCATATAAGCATAGTATGGCTAATAATATGAGTTAGATTGATAATAATAAGAGTAATAAGTATAGTAATTGTCGTTCTATCGATCACATAAGCATAATATGTCTAATAATAATAGTTAGATTGATAATAATAAGAGTAGTGAGTATAGTAATTGTCGTTCTATCGATCATATAAGCATAATATGGCTAATAATATGAGTTAGGTTGATAATAATAAGAGTAATAAGTATAGTAATTGTCGTTCTATCGATCATATAAGCATAGTATGGCTAATAATATGAGTTAGATTGATAATAATAAGAGTAATAAGTATAGTAATTGTCGTTCTATCGATCACATAAGCATAATATGGCTAATAATATTATTTAGATTGATAATAATAAGAGTTGTGAGTATAGTAAGTGTCGTTCTATCGATCATATAAGCATAATATGGCTAATAATATGAGTTAGATTGATAACAATAAGAGTAATGAGTATAGTAATTGGCGTTCTGTCGATCATATAAGCATAATATGGTTAGTAATATGAGTTAGATTGATAATAGTGAGTGTAATAAGTATAGTAATTGTCGTTCTCCCGATCATATAAGCATAAAATGGCTAATAATATGAGTTAGATTGATAATAGTAAGAGTAATGAGTATAGTAATTGTCGTTCTATCGATCATATAAGCATAATATGGCTAATAATATGAGTTAGGTTGATAATAATAAGAGTAATAAGTATAGTAATTGTCGTTCTATCGATCATATAAGCATAGTATGGCTAATAATATGAGTTAGATTGATAATAGTAAGAGTAATATGTATAGTAATTGTCGTTCTATCGATTATATAAGCATAATATGGCTAATAATATGAGTTAGGTTGATAATAATAAGAGTAATAAGTATAGTAATTGTCGTTCTATCGATCATATAAGCATAGTATGGCTAATAATATGAGTTAGATTGATAATAATAAGAGTAATAAGTATAGTAATTGTCGTTCTATCGATCACATAAGCATAATATGGCTAATAATATTAGTTAGATTGATAATAGTTAGTGTAATAAGTATAGTAATTGTCGTTCTGTCGATCATATAAGCATAATATGGTTAATAATATGAGTTAGATTGATAATAGTGAGTGTAATAAGTATAGTAATTGTCGTTCTGCCGATCATATAAGCATAAAATGGCTAATAATATGAGTTAGATTGATAATAGTAAGAGTAATGAGTATAGTAATTGTCGTTCTATCGATCATATAAGCATAATATGGCTAATAATATGAGTTAGGTTGATAATAATAAGAGTAATAAGTATAGTAATTGTCGTTCTATCGATCATATAAGCATAGTATGGCTAATAATATGAGTTAGATTGATAATAATAAGAGTAATAAGTATAGTAATTGTCGTTCTATCGATCACATAAGCATAATATGGCTAATAATATTAGTTAGATTGATAATAATAAGAGCAATAAGTATAGTAATTGTCGTTCTATCGATCATATAGGCATAATATGGCTAATAATATGAGTTAGATTGATAATAGTTAGTGTAATAAGTATAGTAATTGTCGTTCTGTCGATCATATAAGCATAATATGGTTAATAATATGAGTTAGATTGATAATAGTGAGTGTAATAAGTATAGTAATTGTCGTTCTCCCGATCATATAAGCATAAAATGGCTAATAATATGAGTTAGATTGATAATAGTAAGAGTAATGAGTATAGTAATTGTCGTTCTATCGATCATATAAGCATAATATGGCTAATAATATGAGTTAGATTGATAATAGTATGAGTAATGAGTATAGTAATTGTCGTTCTATCGATCATATAAGCATAATATGGCTAATAATATGAGTTAGATTGATAATAGTTAGTGTAATAAGTATAGTAATTGTCGTTCTGTCGATCACATAAGCATAATATGTCTAATAATAATAGTTAGATTGATAATAATAAGAGTAGTGAGTATAGTAATTGTCGTTCTATCGATCATATAAGCATAATATGGCTAATAATATGAGTTAGATTGATAATAATAAGAGTAATGAGTATAGTAATTGTCGTTCTATCGATCACATAAGCATAATATGGCTAATAATATTAGTTAGATTGATAATAATAAGAGTAATGAGTATAGTAATTGGCGTTCTGTCGATCATATAAGCATAATATGGTTAATAATATGAGTTAGATTGATAATAGTGAGTGTAATAAGTATAGTAATTGTCGTTCTCCCGATCATATAAGCATAAAATGGCTAATAATATGAGTTAGATTGATAATAGTAAGAGTAATGAGTATAGTAATTGTCGTTCTATCGATCATATAAGCATAATATGGCTAATAATATGAGTTAGATTGATAATAGTATGAGTAATGAGTATAGTAATTGTCGTTCTATCGATCATATAAGCATAATATGGCTAATAATATGAGTTAGATTGATAATAGTTAGTGTAATAAGTATAGTAATTGTCGTTCTGTCGATCATATAAGCATAATATGGTTAATAATATGAGTTAGATTGATAATAGTGAGTGTAATAAGTATAGTAATTGTCGTTCTCCCGATCATATAAGCATAAAATGGCTAATAATATGAGTTAGATTGATAATAGTAAGAGTAATGAGTATAGTAATTGTCGTTCTATCGATCATATAAGCATAATATGGCTAATAATATGAGTTAGGTTGATAATAATAAGAGTAATAAGTATAGTAATTGTCGTTCTATCGATCATATAAGCATAGTATGGCTAATAATATGAGTTAGATTGATAATAATAAGAGTAATAAGTATAGTAATTGTCGTTCTATCGATCACATAAGCATAATATGGCTAATAATATTAGTTAGATTGATAATAATAAGAGCAATAAGTATAGTAATTGTCGTTCTATCGATCATATAAGCATAATATGGCTAATAATATGAGTTAGATTGATAATAGTTAGTGTAATAAGTATAGTAATTGTCGTTCTCCCGATCATATAAGCATAATATGGTTAATAATATGAGTTAGATTGATAATACTGAGTGTAATAAGTATAGTAATTGTCGTTCTCCCGATCATATAAGCATAAAATGGCTAATAATATGAGTTAGATTGATAATAGTAAGAGTAATGAGTATAGTAATTGTCGTTCTATCGATCATATAAGCATAATATGGCTAATAATATGAGTTAGATTGATGATAGTATGAGTAATGAGTATAGTAATTGTCGTTCTATCGATCATATAAGCATAATATGGCTAATAATATGAGTTAGATTGATAATAGTTAGTGTAATAAGTATAGTAATTGTCGTTCTGTCGATCATATAAGCATAATATGGTTAATAATATGAGTTAGATTGATAATAGTGAGTGTAATAAGTATAGTAATTGTCGTTCTCCCGATCATATAAGCATAAAATGGCTAATAATATGAGTTAGATTGATAATAGTAAGAGTAATGAGTATAGTAATTGTCGTTCTATCGATCATATAAGCATAATATGGCTAATAATATGAGTTAGATTGATAATAGTATGAGTAATGAGTATAGTAATTGTCGTTCTATCGATCATATAAGCATAATATGGGTAATAATATGAGTTAGATTGATAATAATAAGAGTAATGAGTATAGTAATTGGCGTTCTGTCGATCATATAAGCACAATATGGCTAATAATATGAGTTAGATTGATAATAATAAGAGCAATAAGTATAGTAATTGTCGTTCTATCGATCATATAAGCATAATATGGCTAATAATATGAGTTAGGTTGATAACAATAAGAGTAATAAGTATAGTAATTGTCGTTCTATCGATCATATAAGCATAGTATGGCTAATAATATGAGTTAGATTGATAATAATAAGAGTAATAAGTATAGTAATTGTCGTTCTATCGATCACATAAGCATAATATGGCTAATAATATTTTTTAGATTGATAATAATAAGAGTTGTGAGTATAGTAAGTGTCGTTCTATCGATCATATAAGCATAATATGGCTAATAATATGAGTTAGATTGATAACAATAAGAGTAATGAGTATAGTAATTGGCGTTCTGTCGATCATATAAGCATAATATGGTTAGTAATATGAGTTAGATTGATAATAGTGAGTGTAATAAGTATAGTAATTGTCGTTCTGTCGATCATATAAGCATAATATGGTTAATAATATGAGTTAGATTGATAATAGTGAGTGTAATAAGTATAGTAATTGTCGTTCTCCCGATCATATAAGCATAAAATGGCTAATAATATGAGTTAGATTGATAATAGTAAGAGTAATGAGTATAGTAATTGTCGTTCTATCGATCATATAAGCATAATATGGCTAATAATATGAGTTAGGTTGATAATAATAAGAGTAATAAGTATAGTAATTGTCGTTCTATCGATCATATAAGCATAGTATGGCTAATAATATGAGTTAGATTGATAATAATAAGAGTAATAAGTATAGTAATTGTCGTTCTATCGATCACATAAGCATAATATGGCTAATAATATTATTTAGATTGATAATAATAAGAGTTGTGAGTATAGTAAGTGTCGTTCTATCGATCATATAAGCATAATATGGCTAATAATATGAGTTAGATTGATAACAATAAGAGTAATGAGTATAGTAATTGGCGTTCTGTCGATCATATAAGCATAATATGGTTAGTAATATGAGTTAGATTGATAATAGTGAGTGTAATAAGTATAGTAATTGTCGTTCTGCCGATCATATAAGCATAAAATGGCTAATAATATGAGTTAGATTGATAATAGTAAGAGTAATGAGTATAGTAATTGTCGTTCTATCGATCATATAAGCATAATATGGCTAATAATATGAGTTAGGTTGATAATAATAAGAGTAATAAGTATAGTAATTGTCGTTCTATCGATCATATAAGCATAGTATGGCTAATAATATGAGTTAGATTGATAATAATAAGAGTAATAAGTATAGTAATTGTCGTTCTATCGATCACATAAGCATAATATGGCTAATAGTATTAGTTAGATTGATAATAATAAGAGCAATAAGTATAGTAATTGTCGTTCTATCGATCATATAGGCATAATATGGCTAATAATATGAGTTAGATTGATAATAGTTAGTGTAATAAGTATAGTAATTGTCGTTCTGTCGATCATATAAGCATAATATGGTTAATAATATGAGTTAGATTGATAATAGTGAGTGTAATAAGTATAGTAATTGTCGTTCTCCCGATCATATAAGCATAATATGGCTAATAATATGAGTTAGGTTGATAATAATAAGAGTAATAAGTATAGTAATTGTCGTTCTATCGATCATATAAGCATAATATGGCTAATAATATGAGTTAGATTGATAATAATAAGAGCAATAAGTATAGTAATTGTCGTTCTATCGATCATATAAGCATAATATGGCTAATAATATGAGTTAGATTGATAATAGTTAGTGTAATAAGTATAGTAATTGTCGTTCTGTCGATCATATAAGCATAATATGGTTAATAATATGAGTTAGATTGATAATAGTGAGTGTAATAAGTATAGTAATTGTCGTTCTCCCCGATCATATAAGCATAAAATGGCTAATAATATGAGTTAGATTGATAATAGTAAGAGTAATGAGTATAGTAATTGTCGTTCTATCGATCATATAAGCATAATATGGCTAATAATATGAGTTAGATTGATAATAGTATGAGTAATGAGTATAGTAATTGTCGTTCTATCGATCATATAAGCATAATATGGCTAATAATATGAGTTAGATTGATAATAGTTAGTGTAATAAGTATAGTAATTGTCGTTCTGTCGATCATATAAGCATAATATGGTTAATAATATGAGTTAGATTGATAATAGTGAGTGTAATAAGTATAGTAATTGTCGTTCTCCCGATCATATAAGCATAAAATGGCTAATAATATGAGGTAGATTGATAATAGTAAGAGTAATGAGTATAGTAATTGTCGTTCTATCGATCATATAAGCATAATATGGCTAATAATATGAGTTAGGTTGATAATAATAAGAGTAATAAGTATAGTAATTGTCGTTCTATCGATCATATAAGCATAGTATGGCTAATAATATGAGTTAGATTGATAATAATAAGAGTAATAAGTATAGTAATTGTCGTTCTATCGATCACATAAGCATAATATGTCTAATAATAATAGTTAGATTGATAATAATAAGAGTAGTGAGTATAGTAATTGTCGTTCTATCGATCATATAAGCATAATATGGCTAATAATATGAGTTAGGTTGATAATAATAAGAGTAATAAGTATAGTAATTGTCGTTCTATCGATCATATAAGCATAGTATGGCTAATAATATGAGTTAGATTGATAATAATAAGAGTAATAAGTATAGTAATTGTCGTTCTATCGATCACATAAGCATAATATGGCTAATAATATTATTTAGATTGATAATAATAAGAGTTGTGAGTATAGTAAGTGTCGTTCTATCGATCATATAAGCATAATATGGCTAATAATATGAGTTAGATTGATAACAATAAGAGTAATGAGTATAGTAATTGGCGTTCTGTCGATCATATAAGCATAATATGGTTAGTAATATGAGTTAGATTGATAATAGTGAGTGTAATAAGTATAGTAATTGTCGTTCTCCCGATCATATAAGCATAAAATGGCTAATAATATGAGTTAGATTGATAATAGTAAGAGTAATGAGTATAGTAATTGTCGTTCTATCGATCATATAAGCATAATATG
>NW_027474698.1:0-31653 GCF_050947335.1 Megachile rotundata | reverse complement strand
GATAATAATAAGAGTAATAGGTATAGTAAATGTCGTGCTATCGATCTTATCTGCATAATATGGTTAATAATATGAGTTAGATTGATAATAATAAGGGTAATAGGTATAGTAATTGTCGTTCTATCGATCATTTAAGCATAATATGGCTAATAATATGAGTTAGATTGATAATAATAAGAGTAGTGAGTATAGTAATTGTAGTTCTATCGATCATATCTGCATAATATGGCTAATAATATGAGTTAGGTTGATAATAATAAGAGTAATAGGTATAGTAAATGTCGTGCTATCGATCTTATCTGCATAATATGGTTAATAATATGAGTTAGATTCATAATAATAAGAGTAATAAGTATAGTAATTGTCGTTCTATCGATCATTTAAGCATAATATGGCTAATAATATGAGTTAGGTTGATAATAATAAGGGTAATAGGTATAGTAAATGTCGTGCTATCGATCTTATCCGCATAATATGGTTAATAATATGAGTTAGATTGATAATAATAAGAGTAATAAGTATAGTATTTGTCGTTCTATCGATCATATAAGCATTATATGGCTAATAATATGAGTTAGATCGATAATGATAAGAGTAATAAGTACAGTAATTGTCGTTCTGTCGATCATATAAGCATAATATGGTTAATTATATGAGTTAGATTGATAATAATAACAGTAATAAGTATAGTAATTGTCGTTCTATCGATAATATAAGCATAATATGGCTAATAATATGAGTTAGGTTGATAATAATAAGTGTAATAAGTATAGTGATTGTCGTTCTATCGATCAAATTTGCATAATATGGTTAATAATATGAGTTAGATTGATAACAATGAGTGTAATATGTATAGTAATTGTCGTTCTATCGATAATATAAGCATAATATGGCTAATAATATGAGTTAGATTGATAATACTAAGAGTAGTGAGTATAGTAATTGTCGTTCTATCGATCAAATTTGCATAATATGGCTAATAATATGAGTTAGATTGATAATAATAAGAATAATAAGTATAGTAATTGTCGTTCTATCGATCATATAAGCATAACATGGCTAATAATATGAGTTAGGTTGATAATAATAAGAGTAGTGAGTATAGTAATTGTCCTTCTATCGATCATTTAAGCATAATATGGCTAATAATATGAGTTAGATTGATAATAATAAGAGTAGTGAGTATAGCAATTGTCGTTCTATCGATCATTTAAGCATAATATGGCTAATAATATGAGTTAGATTGATAATACTAAGAGTAGTGAGTATAGTAATTGTCGTTCTATCGATCATATAAGCATAATATGGCTAATAATATGAGTTAGGTTGATAATAATAAGAGTAATAAGTATAGTGATTGTCGTTCTATCGATCAAATTTGCATAATATGGTTAATAATATGAGTTAGATTGATAGCAGTGAGTGTAATAAGTATAGTAATTGTCGTTCTATCGATCATATAAGCATAATATGGCTAATAATATGAGTTAGGTTGATAATAATAAGAGTAATAGGTATAGTAAATGTCGTGCTATCGATCTTATCTGCATAATATGGTTAATAATATGAGTTAGATTGATAATAATAAGAGTAATAGGTATAGTAATTGTCGTTCTATCGATCATTTAAGCATAATATGGCTAATAATATGAGTTAGATTGATAATAATAACAGTAATAAGTATAGTAATTGTCGTTCTGTCGATCATATAAGCATAATATGGCTAATAATATGAGTTAGATTTATAATAATAACAGTAATAAGTATAGTAATTGTCGTTCTATCGATAATATAAGCATAATATGGCTAATAATATGAGTTAGATTGATAATACTAAGAGTAGTGAGTATAGTAATTGTCGTTCTATTGATCATATAAGCATAATATGGCAAATAATATGAGTTAGATTGATAATAATTAGAGTAATGAGTATAGTAATTGTAGTTCTATCGACCATATCTGCATAATATGGTTAATAATATGAGTTAGATTCATAATAATAATGGTAATAAGTATAGTAATTGTCGTTCTATCGATCATTTAAGCATAATATGGCTAATAATAATAAGAGTTAGATTGATAATACTAAGAGTAGTGAGTATAGTAGTTGTCGTTCTATCGATCATATAAGCATAATATGGCTAATAATATGAGTTAGGTTGATAATAATAAGAGTAATAATTATAGTGATTGTCGTTCTATCGATCAAATTTGCATAATATGGTTAATAATATGAGTTAGATTGATAACAATGAGTGTAATATGTATAGTAATTGTCGTTCTATCGATAATATAAGCATAATATGGCTAATAATATGAGTTAGATTGATAATACTAAGAGTAGTGAGTATAGTAATTGTCGTTCTATCGATCATATAAGCATAATATGGCTAATAATATGAGTTAGATTGATAGTAATAAGAGTAATGAGTATAGTAATTGTCGTTCTATCGATCATATCTGCATAATATGGTTAATAATATGAGTTAGAATGATAATAATAAGAGTAATAAGTATAGTAATTGTCGTTCTATCGATCATATCTGCATAATATGGTAAATAATATGAGTTATATTGATACTAGTGAGTGTAATAAGTATAGTGAATGTCGTTCTATCGATCATATCAGCATAATATGGCTAACAATATGAGTTAGATTGATAATAATAAGAGTAGTGAGTATAGTAATTGTCATTCTATCGATCATATACGCATAATATGGCTAACAATATGAGTTAGATTGATAATAATAAGAGTAATAAGTATAGTAATTGTCGTTCTATCGATCATTTAAGCATAATATGGCTAATAATATGAGTTAGATTGATAATAATAACAGTAATAAGTATAGTAATTGTCGTTCTATCGATAATATAAGCATAATATGGCTAATAATATGAGTTAGGTTGATAATAATAAGAGTAATAAGTATAGTGATTGTCGTTCTATCGATCAAATTTGCATAATATGGTTAATAATATGAGTTAGATTGATAACAATGAGTGTAATATGTATAGTAATTGTCGTTCTATCGATAATATAAGCATAATATGGCTAATAATATGAGTTAGATTGATAATACTAAGAGTAGTGAGTATAGTAATTGTCGTTCTATCGATCATATAAGCATAATATGGCTAATAATATGAGTTAGATTGATAGTAATAAGAGTAATGAGTATAGTAATTGTCGTTCTATCGATCATATCTGCATAATATGGTTAATAATATGAGTTAGAATGATAATAATAAGAGTAATAAGTATAGTAATTGTCGTTCTATCGATCATATCTGCATAATATGGTAAATAATATGAGTTATATTGATACTAGTGAGTGTAATAAGTATAGTGAATGTCGTTCTATCGATCATATCAGCATAATATGGCTAACAATATGAGTTAGATTGATAATAATAAGAGTAGTGAGTATAGTAATTGTCATTCTATCGATCATATACGCATAATATGGCTAACAATATGAGTTAGATTGATAATAATAAGAGTAATAAGTATAGTAATTGTCGTTCTATCGATCATTTAAGCATAATATGGCTAATAATATGAGTCAGGTTGATAATAATAAGAGTAATAGGTATAGTAAATGTCGTGCTATCGATCTTATCCGCATAATATGGTTAATAATATGAGTTAGATTGATAATAATAAGAGTAATAAGTATAGTATTTGTCGTTCTATCGATCATATAAGCATTATATGGCTAATAATATGAGTTAGATCGATAATGATAAGAGTAATAAGTACAGTAATTGTCGTTCTGTCGATCATATAAGCATAACATGGTTAATTATATGAGTTAGATTGATAATAATAACAGTAATAAGTATAGTAAGTGTCGTTCTATCGATAATATAAGCATAATATGGCTAATAATATGAGTTAGGTTGATAATAATAAGTGTAATAAGTATAGTGATTGTCGTTCTATCGATCAAATTTGCATAATATGGCTAATAATATGAGTTAGATTGATAATAATAAGAATAATAAGTATAGTAATTGTCGTTCTATCGATCATATAAGCATAACATGGCTAATAATATGAGTTAGGTTGATAATAATAAGAGTAGTGAGTATAGTAATTGTCGTTCTATCGATCATTTAAGCATAATATGGCTAATAATATGAGTTAGATTGATAATAATAAGAGTAGCGAGTATAGCAATTGTCGTTCTATCGATCATTTAAGCATAATATGGCTAATAATATGAGTTAGATTGATAATACTAAGAGTAGTGAGTATAGTAATTGTCGTTCTATCGATCATATAAGCATAATATGGCTAATGATATGAGTTAGGTTGATAATAATAAGAGTAATAAGTATAGTGATTGTCGTTCTATCGATCAAATTTGCATAATATGGTTAATAATATGAGTTAGATTGATAGCAGTGAGTGCAATAAGTATAGTAATTGTCGTTCTATCGATCATATAAGCATAATATGGCTAATAATATGAGTTAGGTTGATAATAATAAGAGTAATAGGTATAGTAAATGTCGTGCTATCGATCTTATCTGCATAATATGGTTAATAATATGAGTTAGATTGATAATAATAAGAGTAATAGGTATAGTAATTGTCGTTCTATCGATCATTTAAGCATAATATGGCTAATAATATGAGTTAGATTGATAATAGTAACAGTAATAAGTATAGTAATTGTCGTTCTGTCGATCATATAAGCATAATATGGCTAATAATATGAGTTAGATTTATAATAATAACAGTAATAAGTATAGTAATTGTCGTTCTATCGATAATATAAGCATAATATGGCTAATAATATGAGTTAGATTGATAATACTAAGAGTAGTGAGTATAGTAATTGTCGTTCTATTGATCATATAAGCATAATATGGCAAATAATATGAGTTAGATTGATAATAATTAGAGTAATGAGTATAGTAATTGTAGTTCTATCGACCATATCTGCATAATATGGTTAATAATATGAGTTAGATTCATAATAATAATGGTAATAAGTATAGTAATTGTCGTTCTATCGATCATTTAAGCATAATATGGCTAATAATAATAAGAGTTAGATTGATAATACTAAGAGTAGTGAGTATAGTAGTTGTCGTTCTATCGATCATATAAGCATAATATGGCTAATAATATGAGTTAGGTTGATAATAATAAGAGTAATAATTATAGTGATTGTCGTTCTATCGATCAAATTTGCATAATATGGTTAATAATATGAGTTAGATTGATAACAATGAGTGTAATATGTATAGTAATTGTCGTTCTATCGATAATATAAGCATAATATGGCTAATAATATGAGTTAGATTGATAATACTAAGAGTAGTGAGTATAGTAATTGTCGTTCTATCGATCATATAAGCATAATATGGCTAATAATATGAGTTAGATTGATAGTAATAAGAGTAATGAGTATAGTAATTGTCGTTCTATCGATCATATCTGCATAATATGGTTAATAATATGAGTTAGAATGATAATAATAAGAGTAATAAGTATAGTAATTGTCGTTCTATCGATCATATCTGCATAATATGGTAAATAATATGAGTTATATTGATACTAGTGAGTGTAAGTATAGTGAATGTCGTTCTATCGATCATATCAGCATAATATGGCTAACAATATGAGTTAGATTGATAATAATAAGAGTAGTGAGTATAGTAATTGTCATTCTATCGATCATATACGCATAATATGGCTAACAATATGAGTTAGATTGATAATAATAAGAGTAATAAGTATAGTAATTGTCGTTCTATCGATCATTTAAGCATAATATGGCTAATAATATGAGTTAGATTGATAATAATAACAGTAATAAGTATAGTAATTGTCGTTCTATCGATAATATAAGCATAATATGGCTAATAATATGAGTTAGGTTGATAATAATAAGAGTAATAAGTATAGTGATTGTCGTTCTATCGATCAAATTTGCATAATATGGTTAATAATATGAGTTAGATTGATAACAATGAGTGTAATATGTATAGTAATTGTCGTTCTATCGATAATATGAGCATAATATGGCTAATAATATGAGTTAGATTGATAATACTAAGAGTAGTGAGTATAGTAATTGTCGTTCTATCGATCATATAAGCATAATATGGCTAATAATATGAGTTAGATTGATAGTAATAAGAGTAATGAGTATAGTAATTGTCGTTCTATCGATCAAATTTGCATAATACGGCTAATAATATGAGTTAGATTGATAATAATAAGAATAATAAGTATAGTAATTGTCGTTCTATCGATCATATAAGCATAACATGGCTAATAATATGAGTTAGGTTGATAATAATAAGAGGAGTGAGTATAGTAATTGTCGTTCTATCGATCATTTAAGCATAATATGGCTAATAATATGAGTTAGATTGATAATAATAAGAGTAGTGAGTATAGCAATTGTCGTTCTATCGATCATTTAAGCATAATATGGCTAATAATATGAGTTAGATTGATAACAATGAGTGTAATATGTATAGTAATTGTCGTTCTATCGATAATATGAGCATAATATGGCTAATAATATGAGTTAGATTGATAATACTAAGAGTAGTGAGTATAGTAATTGTCGTTCTATCGATCATATAAGCATAATATGGCTAATAATATGAGTTAGATTGATAGTAATAAGAGTAATGAGTATAGTAATTGTCGTTCTATCGATCAAATTTGCATAATATGGCTAATAATATGAGTTAGATTGATAATAATAAGAATAATAAGTATAGTAATTGTCGTTCTATCGATCATATAAGCATAACATGGCTAATAATATGAGTTAGGTTGATAATAATAAGAGGAGTGAGTATAGTAATTGTCGTTCTATCGATCATTTAAGCATAATATGGCTAATAATATGAGTTAGATTGATAATAATAAGAGTAGTGAGTATAGCAATTGTCGTTCTATCGATCATTTAAGCATAATATGGCTAATAATATGAGTTAGATTGATAATACTAAGAGTAGTGAGTATAGTAATTGTCGTTCTATCGATCATATAAGCATAATATGGCTAATAATATGAGTTAGGTTGATAATAATAAGAGTAATAAGTATAGTGATTGTCGTTCTATCGATCAAATTTGCATAATATGGTTAATAATATGAGTTAGATTGATAGCAGTGTGTGTAATAAGTATAGTAATTGTCGTTCTATCGATCATATAAGCATAATATGGCTAATAATATGAGTTAGGTTGATAATAATAAGAGTAATAGGTATAGTAAATGTCGTGCTATCGATCTTATCTGCATAATATGGTTAATAATATGAGTTAGATTGATAGTAATAAGAGTAATGAGTATAGTAATTGTCGTTCTATCGATCATATCTGCATAATATGGTTAATAATATGAGTTAGAATGATAATAATAAGAGTAATAAGTATAGTAATTGTCGTTCTATCGATCATATCTGCATAATATGGTAAATAATATGAGTTATATTGATACTAGTGAGTGTAATAAGTATAGTGAATGTCGTTCTATCGATCATATCAGCATAATATGGCTAACAATATGAGTTAGATTGATAATAATAAGAGTAGTGAGTATAGTAATTGTCATTCTATCGATCATATACGCATAATATGGCTAACAATATGAGTTAGATTGATAATAATAAGAGTAATAAGTATAGTAATTGTCGTTCTATCGATCATTTAAGCATAATATGGCTAATAATATGAGTTAGATTGATAACAATGAGTGTAATATGTATAGTAATTGTCGTTCTATCGATAATATGAGCATAATATGGCTAATAATATGAGTTAGATTGATAATACTAAGAGTAGTGAGTATAGTAATTGTCGTTCTATCGATCATATAAGCATAATATGGCTAATAATATGAGTTAGATTGATAGTAATAAGAGTAATGAGTATAGTAATTGTCGTTCTATCGATCAAATTTGCATAATATGGCTAATAATATGAGTTAGATTGATAATAATAAGAATAATAAGTATAGTAATTGTCGTTCTATCGATCATATAAGCATAACATGGCTAATAATATGAGTTAGGTTGATAATAATAAGAGGAGTGAGTATAGTAATTGTCGTTCTATCGATCATTTAAGCATAATATGGCTAATAATATGAGTTAGATTGATAATAATAAGAGTAGTGAGTATAGCAATTGTCGTTCTATCGATCATTTAAGCATAATATGGCTAATAATATGAGTTAGATTGATAATACTAAGAGTAGTGAGTATAGTAATTGTCGTTCTATCGATCATATAAGCATAATATGGCTAATAATATGAGTTAGATTGATAGTAATAAGAGTAATGAGTATAGTAATTGTCGTTCTATCGATCATATCTGCATAATATGGTTAATAATATGAGTTAGAATGATAATAATAAGAGTAATAAGTATAGTAATTGTCGTTCTATCGATCATATCTGCATAATATGGTAAATAATATGAGTTATATTGATACTAGTGAGTGTAAGTATAGTGAATGTCGTTCTATCGATCATATCAGCATAATATGGCTAACAATATGAGTTAGATTGATAATAATAAGAGTAGTGAGTATAGTAATTGTCATTCTATCGATCATATACGCATAATATGGCTAACAATATGAGTTAGATTGATAATAATAAGAGTAATAAGTATAGTAATTGTCGTTCTATCGATCATTTAAGCATAATATGGCTAATAATATGAGTTAGATTGATAATAATAACAGTAATAAGTATAGTAATTGTCGTTCTATCGATAATATAAGCATAATATGGCTAATAATATGAGTTAGGTTGATAATAATAAGAGTAATAAGTATAGTGATTGTCGTTCTATCGATCAAATTTGCATAATATGGTTAATAATATGAGTTAGATTGATAACAATGAGTGTAATATGTATAGTAATTGTCGTTCTATCGATAATATGAGCATAATATGGCTAATAATATGAGTTAGATTGATAATACTAAGAGTAGTGAGTATAGTAATTGTCGTTCTATCGATCATATAAGCATAATATGGCTAATAATATGAGTTAGATTGATAGTAATAAGAGTAATGAGTATAGTAATTGTCGTTCTATCGATCAAATTTGCATAATACGGCTAATAATATGAGTTAGATTGATAATAATAAGAATAATAAGTATAGTAATTGTCGTTCTATCGATCATATAAGCATAACATGGCTAATAATATGAGTTAGGTTGATAATAATAAGAGGAGTGAGTATAGTAATTGTCGTTCTATCGATCATTTAAGCATAATATGGCTAATAATATGAGTTAGATTGATAATAATAAGAGTAGTGAGTATAGCAATTGTCGTTCTATCGATCATTTAAGCATAATATGGCTAATAATATGAGTTAGATTGATAACAATGAGTGTAATATGTATAGTAATTGTCGTTCTATCGATAATATGAGCATAATATGGCTAATAATATGAGTTAGATTGATAATACTAAGAGTAGTGAGTATAGTAATTGTCGTTCTATCGATCATATAAGCATAATATGGCTAATAATATGAGTTAGATTGATAGTAATAAGAGTAATGAGTATAGTAATTGTCGTTCTATCGATCAAATTTGCATAATATGGCTAATAATATGAGTTAGATTGATAATAATAAGAATAATAAGTATAGTAATTGTCGTTCTATCGATCATATAAGCATAACATGGCTAATAATATGAGTTAGGTTGATAATAATAAGAGGAGTGAGTATAGTAATTGTCGTTCTATCGATCATTTAAGCATAATATGGCTAATAATATGAGTTAGATTGATAATAATAAGAGTAGTGAGTATAGCAATTGTCGTTCTATCGATCATTTAAGCATAATATGGCTAATAATATGAGTTAGATTGATAATACTAAGAGTAGTGAGTATAGTAATTGTCGTTCTATCGATCATATAAGCATAATATGGCTAATAATATGAGTTAGGTTGATAATAATAAGAGTAATAAGTATAGTGATTGTCGTTCTATCGATCAAATTTGCATAATATGGTTAATAATATGAGTTAGATTGATAGCAGTGAGTGTAATAAGTATAGTAATTGTCGTTCTATCGATCATATAAGCATAATATGGCTAATAATATGAGTTAGGTTGATAATAATAAGAGTAATAGGTATAGTAAATGTCGTGCTATCGATCTTATCTGCATAATATGGTTAATAATATGAGTTAGATTGATAGTAATAAGAGTAATGAGTATAGTAATTGTCGTTCTATCGATCATATCTGCATAATATGGTTAATAATATGAGTTAGAATGATAATAATAAGAGTAATAAGTATAGTAATTGTCGTTCTATCGATCATATCTGCATAATATGGTAAATAATATGAGTTATATTGATACTAGTGAGTGTAATAAGTATAGTGAATGTCGTTCTATCGATCATATCAGCATAATATGGCTAACAATATGAGTTAGATTGATAATAATAAGAGTAGTGAGTATAGTAATTGTCATTCTATCGATCATATACGCATAATATGGCTAACAATATGAGTTAGATTGATAATAATAAGAGTAATAAGTATAGTAATTGTCGTTCTATCGATCATTTAAGCATAATATGGCTAATAATATGAGTCAGGTTGATAATAATAAGAGTAATAGGTATAGTAAATGTCGTGCTATCGATCTTATCCGCATAATATGGTTAATAATATGAGTTAGATTGATAATAATAAGAGTAATAAGTATAGTATTTGTCGTTCTATCGATCATATAAGCATTATATGGCTAATAATATGAGTTAAATCGATAATGATAAGAGTAATAAGTACAGTAATTGTCGTTCTGTCGATCATATAAGCATAACATGGCTAATTATATGAGTTAGATTGATAATAATAACAGTAATAAGTATAGTAATTGTCGTTCTATCGATAATATAAGCATAATATGGCTAATAATATGAGTTAGGTTGATAATAATAAGTGTAATAAGTATAGTGATTGTCGTTCTATCGATCAAATTTGCATAATATGGCTAATAATATGAGTTAGATTGATAATAATAAGAATAATAAGTATAGTAATTGTCGTTCTATCGATTATATAAGCATAACATGGCTAATAATATGAGTTAGGTTGATAATAATAAGAGTAGTGAGTATAGTAATTGTCGTTCTATCGATCATTTAAGCATAATATGGCTAATAATATGAGTTAGATTGATAATAATAAGAGTAGTGAGTATAGCAATTGTCGTTCTATCGATCATTTAAGCGTAATATGGCTAATAATATGAGTTAGATTGATAATACTAAGAGTAGTGAGTATAGTAATTGTCGTTCTATCGATCATATAAGCATAATATGGCTAATAATATGAGTTAGGTTGATAATAATAAGAGTAATAAGTATAGTGGTTGTCGTTCTATCGATCAAATTTGCATAATATGGTTAATAATATGAGTTAGATTGATAGCAGTGAGTGTAATAAGTATAGTAATTGTCGTTCTATCGATCATATAAGCATAATATGGCTAATAATATGAGTTAGGTTGATAATAATAAGAGTAATAGGTATAGTAAATGTCGTGCTATCGATCATATCTGCATAATATGGTAAATAATATGAGTTATATTGATACTAGTGAGTGTAAGTATAGTGAATGTCGTTCTATCGATCATATCAGCATAATATGGCTAACAATATGAGTTAGATTGATAATAATAAGAGTAGTGAGTATAGTAATTGTCATTCTATCGATCATATACGCATAATATGGCTAACAATATGAGTTAGATTGATAATAATAAGAGTAATAAGTATAGTAATTGTCGTTCTATCGATCATTTAAGCATAATATGGCTAATAATATGAGTTAGATTGATAATAATAACAGTAATAAGTATAGTAATTGTCGTTCTATCGATAATATAAGCATAATATGGCTAATAATATGAGTTAGGTTGATAATAATAAGAGTAATAAGTATAGTGATTGTCGTTCTATCGATCAAATTTGCATAATATGGTTAATAATATGAGTTAGATTGATAACAATGAGTGTAATATGTATAGTAATTGTCGTTCTATCGATAATATAAGCATAATATGGCTAATAATATGAGTTAGATTGATAATACTAAGAGTAGTGAGTATAGTAATTGTCGTTCTATCGATCATATAAGCATAATATGGCTAATAATATGAGTTAGATTGATAGTAATAAGAGTAATGAGTATAGTAATTGTCGTTCTATCGATCAAATTTGCATAATATGGCTAATAATATGAGTTAGATTGATAATAATAAGAATAATAAGTATAGTAATTGTCGTTCTATCGATCATATAAGCATAACATGGCTAATAATATGAGTTAGGTTGATAATAATAAGAGGAGTGAGTATAGTAATTGTCGTTCTATCGATCATTTAAGCATAATATGGCTAATAATATGAGTTAGATTGATAATAATAAGAGTAGTGAGTATAGCAATTGTCGTTCTATCGATCATTTAAGCATAATATGGCTAATAATATGAGTTAGATTGATAATACTAAGAGTAGTGAGTATAGTAATTGTCGTTCTATCGATCATATAAGCATAATATGGCTAATAATATGAGTTAGGTTGATAATAATAAGAGTAATAAGTATAGTGATTGTCGTTCTATCGATAATATAAGCATAATATGGCTAATAATATGAGTTAGGTTGATAATAATAAGTGTAATAAGTATAGTGATTGTCGTTCTATCGATCAAATTTGCATAATATGGCTAATAATATGAGTTAGATTGATAATAATAAGAATAATAAGTATAGTAATTGTCGTTCTATCGATTATATAAGCATAACATGGCTAATAATATGAGTTAGGTTGATAATAATAAGAGTAGTGAGTATAGTAATTGTCGTTCTATCGATCATTTAAGCATAATATGGCTAATAATATGAGTTAGATTGATAATAATAAGAGTAGTGAGTATAGCAATTGTCGTTCTATCGATCATTTAAGCGTAATATGGCTAATAATATGAGTTAGATTGATAATACTAAGAGTAGTGAGTATAGTAATTGTCGTTCTATCGATCATATAAGCATAATATGGCTAATAATATGAGTTAGGTTGATAATAATAAGAGTAATAAGTATAGTGGTTGTCGTTCTATCGATCAAATTTGCATAATATGGTTAATAATATGAGTTAGATTGATAGCAGTGAGTGTAATAAGTATAGTAATTGTCGTTCTATCGATCATTTAAGCATAATATGGCTAATAATATGAGTTAGATTGATAATAATAACAGTAATAAGTATAGTAATTGTCGTTCTATCGATAATATAAGCATAATATGGCTAATAATATGAGTTAGGTTGATAATAATAAGAGTAATAAGTATAGTGATTGTCGTTCTATCGATCAAATTTGCATAATATGGTTAATAATATGAGTTAGATTGATAACAATGAGTGTAATATGTATAGTAATTGTCGTTCTATCGATAATATAAGCATAATATGGCTAATAATATGAGTTAGATTGATAATACTAAGAGTAGTGAGTATAGTAATTGTCGTTCTATCGATCATATAAGCATAATATGGCTAATAATATGAGTTAGATTGATAGTAATAAGAGTAATGAGTATAGTAATTGTCGTTCTATCGATCAAATTTGCATAATATGGCTAATAATATGAGTTAGATTGATAATAATAAGAATAATAAGTATAGTAATTGTCGTTCTATCGATCATATAAGCATAACATGGCTAATAATATGAGTTAGGTTGATAATAATAAGAGGAGTGAGTATAGTAATTGTCGTTCTATCGATCATTTAAGCATAATATGGCTAATAATATGAGTTAGATTGATAATAATAAGAGTAGTGAGTATAGCAATTGTCGTTCTATCGATCATTTAAGCATAATATGGCTAATAATATGAGTTAGATTGATAATACTAAGAGTAGTGAGTATAGTAATTGTCGTTCTATCGATCATATAAGCATAATATGGCTAATAATATGAGTTAGGTTGATAATAATAAGAGTAATAAGTATAGTGATTGTCGTTCTATCGATCAAATTTGCATAATATGGTTAATAATATGAGTTAGATTGATAGCAGTGAGTGTAATAAGTATAGTAATTGTCGTTCTATCGATCATATAAGCATAATATGGCTAATAATATGAGTTAGGTTGATAATAATAAGAGTAATAGGTATAGTAAATGTCGTGCTATCGATCTTATCTGCATAATATGGTTAATAATATGAGTTAGATTGATAGTAATAAGAGTAATGAGTATAGTAATTGTCGTTCTATCGATCATATCTGCATAATATGGTTAATAATATGAGTTAGAATGATAATAATAAGAGTAATAAGTATAGTAATTGTCGTTCTATCGATCATATCTGCATAATATGGTAAATAATATGAGTTATATTGATACTAGTGAGTGTAATAAGTATAGTGAATGTCGTTCTATCGATCATATCAGCATAATATGGCTAACAATATGAGTTAGATTGATAATAATAAGAGTAGTGAGTATAGTAATTGTCATTCTATCGATCATATACGCATAATATGGCTAACAATATGAGTTAGATTGATAATAATAAGAGTAATAAGTATAGTAATTGTCGTTCTATCGATCATTTAAGCATAATATGGCTAATAATATGAGTCAGGTTGATAATAATAAGAGTAATAGGTATAGTAAATGTCGTGCTATCGATCTTATCCGCATAATATGGTTAATAATATGAGTTAGATTGATAATAATAAGAGTAATAAGTATAGTATTTGTCGTTCTATCGATCATATAAGCATTATATGGCTAATAATATGAGTTAAATCGATAATGATAAGAGTAATAAGTACAGTAATTGTCGTTCTGTCGATCATATAAGCATAACATGGTTAATTATATGAGTTAGATTGATAATAATAACAGTAATAAGTATAGTAATTGTCGTTCTATCGATAATATAAGCATAATATGGCTAATAATATGAGTTAGGTTGATAATAATAAGTGTAATAAGTATAGTGATTGTCGTTCTATCGATCAAATTTGCATAATATGGCTAATAATATGAGTTAGATTGATAATAATAAGAATAATAAGTATAGTAATTGTCGTTCTATCGATCATATAAGCATAACATGGCTAATAATATGAGTTAGGTTGATAATAATAAGAGTAGTGAGTATAGTAATTGTCGTTCTATCGATCATTTAAGCATAATATGGCTAATAATATGAGTTAGATTGATAATAATAAGAGTAGTGAGTATAGCAATTGTCGTTCTATCGATCATTTAAGCGTAATATGGCTAATAATATGAGTTAGATTGATAATACTAAGAGTAGTGAGTATAGTAATTGTCGTTCTATCGATCATATAAGCATAATATGGCTAATAATATGAGTTAGGTTGATAATAATAAGAGTAATAAGTATAGTGGTTGTCGTTCTATCGATCAAATTTGCATAATATGGTTAATAATATGAGTTAGATTGATAGCAGTGAGTGTAATAAGTATAGTAATTGTCGTTCTATCGATCATATAAGCATAATATGGCTAATAATATGAGTTAGGTTGATAATAATAAGAGTAATAGGTATAGTAAATGTCGTGCTATCGATCTTATCTGCATAATATGGTTAATAATATGAGTTAGATTGATAATAATAAGAGTAATAGGTATAGTAATTGTCGTTCTATCGATCATTTAAGCATAATATGGCTAATAATATGAGTTAGATTGATAATAATAACAGTAATAAGTATAGTAATTGTGGTTCTGTCGATCATATAAGCATAATATGGCTAATAATATGAGTTAGATTTATAATAATAACAGTAATAAGTATAGCAATTGTCGTTCTATCGATAATATAAGCATAATATGGCTAATAATATGAGTTAGATTGATAATACTAAGAGTAGTGAGTATAGTAATTGTCGTTCTATTGATCATATAAGCATAATATGGCAAATAATATGAGTTAGATTGATAATAATTAGAGTAATGAGTATAGTAATTGTAGTTCTATCGACCATATCTGCATAATATGGTTAATAATATGAGTTAGATTCATAATAATAATGGTAATAAGTATAGTAATTGTCGTTCTATCGATCATTTAAGCATAATATGGCTAATAATAATAAGAGTTAGATTGATAATACTAAGAGTAGTGAGTATAGTAGTTGTCGTTCTATCTATCATATAAGCATAATATGGCTAATAATATGAGTTAGGTTGATAATAATAAGAGTAATAATTATAGTGATTGTCGTTCTATCGATCAAATTTGCATAATATGGTTAATAATATGAGTTAGATTGATAACAATGAGTGTAATATGTATAGTAATTGTCGTTCTATCGATAATATAAGCATAATATGGCTAATAATATGAGTTAGATTGATAATACTAAGAGTAGTGAGTATAGTAATTGTCGTTCTATCGGTCATATAAGCATAATATGGCTAATAATATGAGTTAGATTGATAGTAATAAGAGTAATGAGTATAGTAATTGTCGTTCTATCGATCATATCTGCATAATATGGTTAATAATATGAGTTAGAATGATAATAATAAGAGTAATAAGTATAGTAATTGTCGTTCTATCGATCATATCTGCATAATATGGTAAATAATATGAGTTATATTGATACTAGTGAGTGTAATAAGTATAGTGAATGTCGTTCTATCGATCATATCAGCATAATATGGCTAACAATATGAGTTAGATTGATAATAATAAGAGTAGTGAGTATAGTAATTGTCATTCTATCGATCATATACGCATAATATGGCTAACAATATGAGTTAGATTGATAATAATAAGAGTAATAAGTATAGTAATTGTCGTTCTATCGATCATTTAAGCATAATATGGCTAATAATATGAGTTAGATTGATAATAATAACAGTAATAAATTTAGTAATTGTCGTTCTATCGATAATATAACCATAATATGGCTAATAATATGTGTTAGATTGATAATACTAAGAGTAGTGAGTATAGTAATTCTCATTCTGTCGATCATATAAGCATAATATGGCTAATAATATGAGTTAGATTGATAATAATAAGAGTAACTAGTATAGTAATTGTAGTTCTATCGATCATATCTGCATAATATGGTTAATAATATGAGTTAGATTCATAATAATAAGAGTAATAAGTATAGTAATTGTCGTTCTATCGATCATTTAAGCATAATATGGCTAATAATATGAGATAGGTTGATAATAATAAGAGTAATAAGTATAGTGATTGTCGTTCTATCGATCAAATTTGCATAATATGGTTAATAATATGAGTTAGATTGATAACAGTGAGTGTAATAAGTATAGTAATTGTCGTTCTATCGATCATATAAGCATAATATGGCTAATAATATGAGTTAGATTGATAATAATAAGAGTAATAAGTATAGTATTTGTCGTTCTATCGATCATATAAGCATTATATGGCTAATAATATGAGTTAGATCGATAATGATAAGAGTAATAAGTACAGTAATTGTCGTTCTGTCGATCATATAAGAATAATATGGTTAATTATATGAGTTAGATTGATAATAATAACAGTAATAAGTATAGTAATTGTCGTTCTATCGATAATATAAGCATAATATGGCTAATAATATGAGTTAGGTTGATAATAATAAGAGTAATAAGTATAGTGATTGTCGTTCTATCGATCAAATTTGCATAATATGGCTAATAATATGAGTTAGATTGATAATAATAAGAATAATAAGTATAGTAATTGTCGTTCTATCGATCATATAAGCATAACATGGCTAATAATATGAGTTAGGTTGATAATAATAAGAGTAGTGAGTATAGTAATTGTCGTTCTATCTATCATTTAAGCATAATATGGCTAATAATATGAGTTAGATTGATAATAATAAGAGTAGTGAGTATAGTAATTGTCGTTCTATCGATCATTTAAGCATAACATGGCTAATAATATGAGTTAGGTTGATAATAATAAGAGTGGTGAGTATAGTAATTGTCGTTCTATCGATCATTTAAGCATAATATGGCTAATAATATGAGTTAGATTGACAATAATAAGAGTAGTGAGTATAGTAATTGTAGTTCTATCGATCATATCTGCATAATATGGTTAATAATATGAGTTACATTCATAATAATAAGAGTAATAAGTATAGTAATTGTCGTTCTATCGATCATTTAAGCATAATATGGCTAATAATATGAGATAGGTTGATAATAATAAGAGTAATAAGTATAGTGATTGTCGTTCTATCGATCAAATTTGCATAATATGGTTAATAATATGAGTTAGATTGATAACAGTGAGTGTAATAAGTATAGTAATTGTCGTTCTATCGATCATATAAGCATAATATGGCTAATAATATGAGTTAGGTTGATAATAATAAGAGTAATAGGTATAGTAAATGTCGTGCTATCGATCTTATCTGCATAATATGGTTAATAATATGAGTTAGATTGATAATAATAAGGGTAATAGGTATAGTAATTGTCGTTCTACCGATCATTTAAGCATAATATGGCTAATAATATGAGTTAGATTGATAATAATAAGAGTAGTGAGTATAGTAATTGTAGTTCTATCGATCATATCTGCATAATATGGCTAATAATATGAGTTAGATTGATAATAATAAGAGTAGTGAGTATAGTAATTGTCGTTCTATCAATCATTTAAGCATAATATGGCTAATAATATGAGTTAGATTGACAATAATAAGAGTAGTGAGTATAGTAATTGTAGTTCTATCGATCATATCTGCATAATATGGTTAATAATATGAGTTAGATTCATAATAATAAGAGTAATAAGTATAGTAATTGTCGTTCTATCGATCATTTAAGCATAATATGGCTAATAATATGAGTTAGGTTGATAATAATAAGGGTAATAGGTATAGTAAATGTCGTGCTATCGATCTTATCCGCATAATATGGTTAATAATATGAGTTAGATTGATAATAATAAGAGTAATAAGTATAGTATTTGTCGTTCTATCGATCATATAAGCATTATATGGCTAATAATATGAGTTAGATCGATAATGATAAGAGTAATAAGTACAGTAATTGTCGTTCTGTCGATCATATAAGCATAATATGGTTAATCATATGAGTTAGATTGATAATAATAACAGTAATAAGTATAGTAATTGTCGTTCTATCGATAATATAAGCATAATATGGCTAATAATATGAGTTAGGTTGATAATAATAAGTGTAATAAGTATAGTGATTGTCGTTCTATCGATCAAATTTGCATAATATGGTTAATAATATGAGTTAGATTGATAACAATGAGTGTAATATGTATAGTAATTGTCGTTCTATCGATAATATAAGCATAATATGGCTAATAATATGAGTTAGATTGATAATACTAAGAGTAGTGAGTATAGTAATTGTCGTTCTATCGATCAAATTTGCATAATATGGCTAATAATATGAGTTAGATTGATAATAATAAGAATAATAAGTATAGTAATTGTCGTTCTATCGATCATATAAGCATAACATGGCTAATAATATGAGTTAGGTTGATAATAATAAGAGTAGTGAGTATAGTAATTGTCCTTCTATCGATCATTTAAGCATAATATGGCTAATAATATGAGTTAGATTGATAATAATAAGAGTAGTGAGTATAGCAATTGTCGTTCTATCGATCATTTAAGCATAATATGGCTAATAATATGAGTTAGATTGATAATACTAAGAGTAGTGAGTATAGTAATTGTCGTTCTATCGATCATATAAGCATAATATGGCTAATAATATGAGTTAGGTTGATAATAATAAGAGTAATGAGTATAGTGATTGTCGTTCTATCGATCAAATTTGCATAATATGGTTAATAATATGAGTTAGATTGATAGCAGTGAGTGTAATAAGTATAGTAATTGTCGTTCTATCGATCATATAAGCATAATATGGCTAATAATATGAGTTAGGTTGATAATAATAAGAGTAATAGGTATAGTAAATGTCGTGCTATCGATCTTATCTGCATAATATGGTTAATAATATGAGTTAGATTGATAATAATAAGAGTAATAGGTATAGTAATTGTCGTTCTATCGATCATTTAAGCATAATATGGCTAATAATATGAGTTAGATTGATAATAATAACAGTAATAAGTATAGTAATTGTCGTTCTGTCGATCATATAAGCATAATATGGCTAATAATATGAGTTAGATTTATAATAATAACAGTAATAAGTATAGTAATTGTCGTTCTATCGATAATATAAGCATAATATGGCTAATAATATGAGTTAGATTGATAATACTAAGAGTAGTGAGTATAGTAATTGTCGTTCTATTGATCATATAAGCATAATATGGCAAATAATATGAGTTAGATTGATAATAATTAGAGTAATGAGTATAGTAATTGTAGTTCTATCGACCATATCTGCATAATATGGTTAATAATATGAGTTAGATTCATAATAATAATGGTAATAAGTATAGTAATTGTCGTTCTATCGATCATTTATGCATAATATGGCTAATAATAATAAGAGTTAGATTGATAATACTAAGAGTAGTGAGTATAGTAGTTGTCGTTCTATCGATCATATAAGCATAATATGGCTAATAATATGAGTTAGGTTGATAATAATAAGAGTAATAATTATAGTGATTGTCGTTCTATCGATCAAATTTGCATAATATGGTTAATAATATGAGTTAGATTGATAACAATGAGTGTAATATGTATAGTAATTGTCGTTCTATCGATAATATAAGCATAATATGGCTAATAATATGAGTTAGATTGATAATACTAAGAGTAGTGAGTATAGTAATTGTCGTTCTATCGATCATATAAGCATAATATGGCTAATAATATGAGTTAGATTGATAGTAATAAGAGTAATGAGTATAGTAATTGTCGTTCTATCGATCATATCTGCATAATATGGTTAATAATATGAGTTAGAATGATAATAATAAGAGTAATAAGTATAGTAATTGTCGTTCTATCGATCATATCTGCATAATATGGTAAATAATATGAGTTATATTGATACTAGTGAGTGTAATAAGTATAGTGAATGTCGTTCTATCGATCATATCAGCATAATATGGCTAACAATATGAGTTAGATTGATAATAATAAGAGTAGTGAGTATAGTAATTGTCATTCTATCGATCATATACGCATAATATGGCTAACAATATGAGTTAGATTGATAATAATAAGAGTAATAAGTATAGTAATTGTCGTTCTATCGATCATTTAAGCATAATATGGCTAATAATATGAGTTAGATTGATAATAATAACAGTAATAAGTATAGTAATTGTCGTTCTATCGATAATATAAGCATAATATGGCTAATAATATGAGTTAGGTTGATAATAATAAGAGTAATAAGTATAGTGATTGTCGTTCTATCGATCAAATTTGCATAATATGGTTAATAATATGAGTTAGATTGATAACAATGAGTGTAATATGTATAGTAATTGTCGTTCTATCGATAATATAAGCATAATACGGCTAATAATATGAGTTAGATTGATAATACTAAGAGTAGTGAGTATAGTAATTGTCGTTCTATCGATCATATAAGCATAATATGGCTAATAATATGAGTTAGATTGATAGTAATAAGAGTAATGAGTATAGTAATTGTCGTTCTATCGATCATATCTGCATAATATGGTTAATAATATGAGTTAGAATGATAATAATAAGAGTAATAAGTATAGTAATTGTCGTTCTATCGATCATATCTGCATAATATGGTAAATAATATGAGTTATATTGATACTAGTGAGTGTAATAAGTATAGTGAATGTCGTTCTATCGATCATATCAGCATAATATGGCTAACAATATGAGTTAGATTGATAATAATAAGAGTAGTGAGTATAGTAATTGTCATTCTATCGATCATATACGCATAATATGGCTAACAATATGAGTTAGATTGATAATAATAAGAGTAATAAGTATAGTAATTGTCGTTCTATCGATCATTTAAGCATAATATGGCTAATAATATGAGTCAGGTTGATAATAATAAGAGTAATAGGTATAGTAAATGTCGTGCTATCGATCTTATCCGCATAATATGGTTAATAATATGAGTTAGATTGATAATAATAAGAGTAATAAGTATAGTATTTGTCGTTCTATCGATCATATAAGCATTATATGGCTAATAATATGAGTTAGATCGATAATGATAAGAGTAATAAGTACAGTAATTGTCGTTCTGTCGATCATATAAGCATAACATGGTTAATTATATGAGTTAGATTGATAATAATAACAGTAATAAGTATAGTAAGTGTCGTTCTATCGATAATATAAGCATAATATGGCTAATAATATGAGTTAGGTTGATAATAATAAGTGTAATAAGTATAGTGATTGTCGTTCTATCGATCAAATTTGCATAATATGGCTAATAATATGAGTTAGATTGATAATAATAAGAATAATAAGTATAGTAATTGTCGTTCTATCGATCATATAAGCATAACATGGCTAATAATATGAGTTAGGTTGATAATAATAAGAGTAGTGAGTATAGTAATTGTCGTTCTATCGATCATTTAAGCATAATATGGCTAATAATATGAGTTAGATTGATAATAATAAGAGTAGCGAGTATAGCAATTGTCGTTCTATCGATCATTTAAGCATAATATGGCTAATAATATGAGTTAGATTGATAATACTAAGAGTAGTGAGTATAGTAATTGTCGTTCTATCGATCATATAAGCATAATATGGCTAATGATATGAGTTAGGTTGATAATAATAAGAGTAATAAGTATAGTGATTGTCGTTCTATCGATCAAATTTGCATAATATGGTTAATAATATGAGTTAGATTGATAGCAGTGAGTGTAATAAGTATAGTAATTGTCGTTCTATCGATCATATAAGCATAATATGGCTAATAATATGAGTTAGGTTGATAATAATAAGAGTAATAGGTATAGTAAATGTCGTGCTATCGATCTTATCTGCATAATATGGTTAATAATATGAGTTAGATTGATAATAATAAGAGTAATAGGTATAGTAATTGTCGTTCTATCGATCATTTAAGCATAATATGGCTAATAATATGAGTTAGATTGATAATAGTAACAGTAATAAGTATAGTAATTGTCGTTCTGTCGATCATATAAGCATAATATGGCTAATAATATGAGTTAGATTTATAATAATAACAGTAATAAGTATAGTAATTGTCGTTCTATCGATAATATAAGCATAATATGGCTAATAATATGAGTTAGATTGATAATACTAAGAGTAGTGAGTATAGTAATTGTCGTTCTATTGATCATATAAGCATAATATGGCAAATAATATGAGTTAGATTGATAATAATTAGAGTAATGAGTATAGTAATTGTAGTTCTATCGACCATATCTGCATAATATGGTTAATAATATGAGTTAGATTCATAATAATAATGGTAATAAGTATAGTAATTGTCGTTCTATCGATCATTTAAGCATAATATGGCTAATAATAATAAGAGTTAGATTGATAATACTAAGAGTAGTGAGTATAGTAGTTGTCGTTCTATCGATCATATAAGCATAATATGGCTAATAATATGAGTTAGGTTGATAATAATAAGAGTAATAATTATAGTGATTGTCGTTCTATCGATCAAATTTGCATAATATGGTTAATAATATGAGTTAGATTGATAACAATGAGTGTAATATGTATAGTAATTGTCGTTCTATCGATAATATAAGCATAATATGGCTAATAATATGAGTTAGATTGATAATACTAAGAGTAGTGAGTATAGTAATTGTCGTTCTATCGATCATATAAGCATAATATGGCTAATAATATGAGTTAGATTGATAGTAATAAGAGTAATGAGTATAGTAATTGTCGTTCTATCGATCATATCTGCATAATATGGTTAATAATATGAGTTAGAATGATAATAATAAGAGTAATAAGTATAGTAATTGTCGTTCTATCGATCATATCTGCATAATATGGTAAATAATATGAGTTATATTGATACTAGTGAGTGTAAGTATAGTGAATGTCGTTCTATCGATCATATCAGCATAATATGGCTAACAATATGAGTTAGATTGATAATAATAAGAGTAGTGAGTATAGTAATTGTCATTCTATCGATCATATACGCATAATATGGCTAACAATATGAGTTAGATTGATAATAATAAGAGTAATAAGTATAGTAATTGTCGTTCTATCGATCATTTAAGCATAATATGGCTAATAATATGAGTTAGATTGATAATAATAACAGTAATAAGTATAGTAATTGTCGTTCTATCGATAATATAAGCATAATATGGCTAATAATATGAGTTAGGTTGATAATAATAAGAGTAATAAGTATAGTGATTGTCGTTCTATCGATCAAATTTGCATAATATGGTTAATAATATGAGTTAGATTGATAACAATGAGTGTAATATGTATAGTAATTGTCGTTCTATCGATAATATAAGCATAATATGGCTAATAATATGAGTTAGATTGATAATACTAAGAGTAGTGAGTATAGTAATTGTCGTTCTATCGATCATATAAGCATAATATGGCTAATAATATGAGTTAGATTGATAGTAATAAGAGTAATGAGTATAGTAATTGTCGTTCTATCGATCAAATTTGCATAATATGGCTAATAATATGAGTTAGATTGATAATAATAAGAATAATAAGTATAGTAATTGTCGTTCTATCGATCATATAAGCATAACATGGCTAATAATATGAGTTAGGTTGATAATAATAAGAGGAGTGAGTATAGTAATTGTCGTTCTATCGATCATTTAAGCATAATATGGCTAATAATATGAGTTAGATTGATAATAATAAGAGTAGTGAGTATAGCAATTGTCGTTCTATCGATCATTTAAGCATAATATGGCTAATAATATGAGTTAGATTGATAATACTAAGAGTAGTGAGTATAGTAATTGTCGTTCTATCGATCATATAAGCATAATATGGCTAATAATATGAGTTAGGTTGATAATAATAAGAGTAATAAGTATAGTGATTGTCGTTCTATCGATCAAATTTGCATAATATGGTTAATAATATGAGTTAGATTGATAGCAGTGAGTGTAATAAGTATAGTAATTGTCGTTCTATCGATCATATAAGCATAATATGGCTAATAATATGAGTTAGGTTGATAATAATAAGAGTAATAGGTATAGTAAATGTCGTGCTATCGATCTTATCTGCATAATATGGTTAATAATATGAGTTAGATTGATAGTAATAAGAGTAATGAGTATAGTAATTGTCGTTCTATCGATCATATCTGCATAATATGGTTAATAATATGAGTTAGAATGATAATAATAAGAGTAATAAGTATAGTAATTGTCGTTCTATCGATCATATCTGCATAATATGGTAAATAATATGAGTTATATTGATACTAGTGAGTGTAATAAGTATAGTGAATGTCGTTCTATCGATCATATCAGCATAATATGGCTAACAATATGAGTTAGATTGATAATAATAAGAGTAGTGAGTATAGTAATTGTCATTCTATCGATCATATACGCATAATATGGCTAACAATATGAGTTAGATTGATAATAATAAGAGTAATAAGTATAGTAATTGTCGTTCTATCGATCATTTAAGCATAATATGGCTAATAATATGAGTCAGGTTGATAATAATAAGAGTAATAGGTATAGTAAATGTCGTGCTATCGATCTTATCCGCATAATATGGTTAATAATATGAGTTAGATTGATAATAATAAGAGTAATAAGTATAGTATTTGTCGTTCTATCGATCATATAAGCATTATATGGCTAATAATATGAGTTAAATCGATAATGATAAGAGTAATAAGTACAGTAATTGTCGTTCTGTCGATCATATAAGCATAACATGGTTAATTATATGAGTTAGATTGATAATAATAACAGTAATAAGTATAGTAATTGTCGTTCTATCGATAATATAAGCATAATATGGCTAATAATATGAGTTAGGTTGATAATAATAAGTGTAATAAGTATAGTGATTGTCGTTCTATCGATCAAATTTGCATAATATGGCTAATAATATGAGTTAGATTGATAATAATAAGAATAATAAGTATAGTAATTGTCGTTCTATCGATTATATAAGCATAACATGGCTAATAATATGAGTTAGGTTGATAATAATAAGAGTAGTGAGTATAGTAATTGTCGTTCTATCGATCATTTAAGCATAATATGGCTAATAATATGAGTTAGATTGATAATAATAAGAGTAGTGAGTATAGCAATTGTCGTTCTATCGATCATTTAAGCGTAATATGGCTAATAATATGAGTTAGATTGATAATACTAAGAGTAGTGAGTATAGTAATTGTCGTTCTATCGATCATATAAGCATAATATGGCTAATAATATGAGTTAGGTTGATAATAATAAGAGTAATAAGTATAGTGGTTGTCGTTCTATCGATCAAATTTGCATAATATGGTTAATAATATGAGTTAGATTGATAGCAGTGAGTGTAATAAGTATAGTAATTGTCGTTCTATCGATCATATAAGCATAATATGGCTAATAATATGAGTTAGGTTGATAATAATAAGAGTAATAGGTATAGTAAATGTCGTGCTATCGATCATATCTGCATAATATGGTAAATAATATGAGTTATATTGATACTAGTGAGTGTAAGTATAGTGAATGTCGTTCTATCGATCATATCAGCATAATATGGCTAACAATATGAGTTAGATTGATAATAATAAGAGTAGTGAGTATAGTAATTGTCATTCTATCGATCATATACGCATAATATGGCTAACAATATGAGTTAGATTGATAATAATAAGAGTAATAAGTATAGTAATTGTCGTTCTATCGATCATTTAAGCATAATATGGCTAATAATATGAGTTAGATTGATAATAATAACAGTAATAAGTATAGTAATTGTCGTTCTATCGATAATATAAGCATAATATGGCTAATAATATGAGTTAGGTTGATAATAATAAGAGTAATAAGTATAGTGATTGTCGTTCTATCGATCAAATTTGCATAATATGGTTAATAATATGAGTTAGATTGATAACAATGAGTGTAATATGTATAGTAATTGTCGTTCTATCGATAATATAAGCATAATATGGCTAATAATATGAGTTAGATTGATAATACTAAGAGTAGTGAGTATAGTAATTGTCGTTCTATCGATCATATAAGCATAATATGGCTAATAATATGAGTTAGATTGATAGTAATAAGAGTAATGAGTATAGTAATTGTCGTTCTATCGATCAAATTTGCATAATATGGCTAATAATATGAGTTAGATTGATAATAATAAGAATAATAAGTATAGTAATTGTCGTTCTATCGATCATATAAGCATAACATGGCTAATAATATGAGTTAGGTTGATAATAATAAGAGGAGTGAGTATAGTAATTGTCGTTCTATCGATCATTTAAGCATAATATGGCTAATAATATGAGTTAGATTGATAATAATAAGAGTAGTGAGTATAGCAATTGTCGTTCTATCGATCATTTAAGCATAATATGGCTAATAATATGAGTTAGATTGATAATACTAAGAGTAGTGAGTATAGTAATTGTCGTTCTATCGATCATATAAGCATAATATGGCTAATAATATGAGTTAGGTTGATAATAATAAGAGTAATAAGTATAGTGATTGTCGTTCTATCGATCAAATTTGCATAATATGGTTAATAATATGAGTTAGATTGATAGCAGTGAGTGTAATAAGTATAGTAATTGTCGTTCTATCGATCATATAAGCATAATATGGCTAATAATATGAGTTAGGTTGATAATAATAAGAGTAATAGGTATAGTAAATGTCGTGCTATCGATCTTATCTGCATAATATGGTTAATAATATGAGTTAGATTGATAGTAATAAGAGTAATGAGTATAGTAATTGTCGTTCTATCGATCATATCTGCATAATATGGTTAATAATATGAGTTAGAATGATAATAATAAGAGTAATAAGTATAGTAATTGTCGTTCTATCGATCATATCTGCATAATATGGTAAATAATATGAGTTATATTGATACTAGTGAGTGTAATAAGTATAGTGAATGTCGTTCTATCGATCATATCAGCATAATATGGCTAACAATATGAGTTAGATTGATAATAATAAGAGTAGTGAGTATAGTAATTGTCATTCTATCGATCATATACGCATAATATGGCTAACAATATGAGTTAGATTGATAATAATAAGAGTAATAAGTATAGTAATTGTCGTTCTATCGATCATTTAAGCATAATATGGCTAATAATATGAGTCAGGTTGATAATAATAAGAGTAATAGGTATAGTAAATGTCGTGCTATCGATCTTATCCGCATAATATGGTTAATAATATGAGTTAGATTGATAATAATAAGAGTAATAAGTATAGTATTTGTCGTTCTATCGATCATATAAGCATTATATGGCTAATAATATGAGTTAAATCGATAATGATAAGAGTAATAAGTACAGTAATTGTCGTTCTGTCGATCATATAAGCATAACATGGTTAATTATATGAGTTAGATTGATAATAATAACAGTAATAAGTATAGTAATTGTCGTTCTATCGATAATATAAGCATAATATGGCTAATAATATGAGTTAGGTTGATAATAATAAGTGTAATAAGTATAGTGATTGTCGTTCTATCGATCAAATTTGCATAATATGGCTAATAATATGAGTGAGATTGATAATAATAAGAATAATAAGTATAGTAATTGTCGTTCTATCGATCATATAAGCATAACATGGCTAATAATATGAGTTAGGTTGATAATAATAAGAGTAGTGAGTATAGTAATTGTCGTTCTATCGATCATTTAAGCATAATATGGCTAATAATATGAGTTAGATTGATAATAATAAGAGTAGTGAGTATAGCAATTGTCGTTCTATCGATCATTTAAGCGTAATATGGCTAATAATATGAGTTAGATTGATAATACTAAGAGTAGTGAGTATAGTAATTGTCGTTCTATCGATCATATAAGCATAATATGGCTAATAATATGAGTTAGGTTGATAATAATAAGAGTAATAAGTATAGTGGTTGTCGTTCTATCGATCAAATTTGCATAATATGGTTAATAATATGAGTTAGATTGATAGCAGTGAGTGTAATAAGTATAGTAATTGTCGTTCTATCGATCATATAAGCATAATATGGCTAATAATATGAGTTAGGTTGATAATAATAAGAGTAATAGGTATAGTAAATGTCGTGCTATCGATCTTATCTGCATAATATGGTTAATAATATGAGTTAGATTGATAATAATAAGAGTAATAGGTATAGTAATTGTCGTTCTATCGATCATTTAAGCATAATATGGCTAATAATATGAGTTAGATTGATAATAATAACAGTAATAAGTATAGTAATTGTCGTTCTATCGATAATATAAGCATAATATGGCTAATAATATGAGTTAGGTTGATAATAATAAGAGTAATAAGTATAGTGATTGTCGTTCTATCGATCAAATTTGCATAATATGGTTAATAATATGAGTTAGATTGATAACAATGAGTGTAATATGTATAGTAATTGTCGTTCTATCGATAATATAAGCATAATATGGCTAATAATATGAGTTAGATTGATAATACTAAGAGTAGTGAGTATAGTAATTGTCGTTCTATCGATCATATAAGCATAATATGGCTAATAATATGAGTTAGATTGATAGTAATAAGAGTAATGAGTATAGTAATTGTCGTTCTATCGATCAAATTTGCATAATATGGCTAATAATATGAGTTAGATTGATAATAATAAGAATAATAAGTATAGTAATTGTCGTTCTATCGATCATATAAGCATAACATGGCTAATAATATGAGTTAGGTTGATAATAATAAGAGGAGTGAGTATAGTAATTATCGTTCTATCGATCATTTAAGCATAATATGGCTAATAATATGAGTTAGATTGATAATAATAAGAGTAGTGAGTATAGCAATTGTCGTTCTATCGATCATTTAAGCATAATATGGCTAATAATATGAGTTAGATTGATAATACTAAGAGTAGTGAGTATAGTAATTGTCGTTCTATCGATCATATAAGCATAATATGGCTAATAATATGAGTTAGGTTGATAATAATAAGAGTAATAAGTATAGTGATTGTCGTTCTATCGATCAAATTTGCATAATATGGTTAATAATATGAGTTAGATTGATAGCAGTGAGTGTAATAAGTATAGTAATTGTCGTTCTATCGATCATATAAGCATAATATGGCTAATAATATGAGTTAGGTTGATAATAATAAGAGTAATAGGTATAGTAAATGTCGTGCTATCGATCTTATCTGCATAATATGGTTAATAATATGAGTTAGATTGATAGTAATAAGAGTAATGAGTATAGTAATTGTCGTTCTATCGATCATATCTGCATAATATGGTTAATAATATGAGTTAGAATGATAATAATAAGAGTAATAAGTATAGTAATTGTCGTTCTATCGATCATATCTGCATAATATGGTAAATAATATGAGTTATATTGATACTAGTGAGTGTAATAAGTATAGTGAATGTCGTTCTATCGATCATATCAGCATAATATGGCTAACAATATGAGTTAGATTGATAATAATAAGAGTAGTGAGTATAGTAATTGTCATTCTATCGATCATATACGCATAATATGGCTAACAATATGAGTTAGATTGATAATAATAAGAGTAATAAGTATAGTAATTGTCGTTCTATCGATCATTTAAGCATAATATGGCTAATAATATGAGTCAGGTTGATAATAATAAGAGTAATAGGTATAGTAAATGTCGTGCTATCGATCTTATCCGCATAATATGGTTAATAATATGAGTTAGATTGATAATAATAAGAGTAATAAGTATAGTATTTGTCGTTCTATCGATCATATAAGCATTATATGGCTAATAATATGAGTTAAATCGATAATGATAAGAGTAATAAGTACAGTAATTGTCGTTCTGTCGATCATATAAGCATAACATGGTTAATTATATGAGTTAGATTGATAATAATAACAGTAATAAGTATAGTAATTGTCGTTCTATCGATAATATAAGCATAATATGGCTAATAATATGAGTTAGCTTGATAATAATAAGTGTAATAAGTATAGTGATTGTCGTTCTATCGATCAAATTTGCATAATATGGCTAATAATATGAGTTAGATTGATAATAATAAGAATAATAAGTATAGTAATTGTCGTTCTATCGATCATATAAGCATAACATGGCTAATAATATGAGTTAGGTTGATAATAATAAGAGTAGTGAGTATAGTAATTGTCGTTCTATCGATCATTTAAGCATAATATGGCTAATAATATGAGTTAGATTGATAATAATAAGAGTAGTGAGTATAGCAATTGTCGTTCTATCGATCATTTAAGCGTAATATGGCTAATAATATGAGTTAGATTGATAATACTAAGAGTAGTGAGTATAGTAATTGTCGTTCTATCGATCATATAAGCATAATATGGCTAATAATATGAGTTAGGTTGATAATAATAAGAGTAATAAGTATAGTGGT
>NW_027474697.1:0-31679 GCF_050947335.1 Megachile rotundata | reverse complement strand
CATATTATGCTTATATGATCGAGAGAACGACAATTACTATACTTATTACTCTTATTATTATCAATCTAACTCATATTATTAGCCTTATTATGCTTATATGATCGATAGAACGACAATTACTGTAGTTATTACTCTTATTATTATCAATCTAACTCATATTATTAGCCATATTATGCTTATATGATCGATAGAACGAGAATTACTATATTCACTACTCTTAGTATTATCAATCTAACTCATATTATTAGCCATATTATGCTTATATTATCGATAGAACGACAATTACTATACTTATTACTGTTATTATTATCAATCTAACTCATATTATTAGCCATATTATGCTTATATGATCGACAGAACGAGAATTACTATACTCACTACTCTTAGTATTATCAATCTAACTCATATTATTAGCCGTATTATGCTTATATGATCGATAGAACGACAATTACTATACCTATTACTCTTATTATTATGAATCTAACTCATACTATTAACCATATTATGCCGATATGATCGATAGAACTGCAATTACTATACTCATTACTCTTATTATTATCAATCTAACTCATATTATTAGCCATATTATGCTTAAATGATCGATAGAATGAGAATTACTATACTCACTACTCTTAGTATTATCACTCTAACTCATATTATTAGCCATATTATGCTTATATGATCGAGAGAACGACAATTACTATACTTATTACTCTTATTATTATCAATCTAACTCATATTATTAGCCTTATTATGCTTATATGATCGATAGAACGACAATTACTGTAGTTATTACTCTTATTATTATCAATCTAACTCATATTATTAGCCATATTATGCTTATATGATCGATAGAACGAGAATTACTATACTCACTACTCTTATTATTATCAATCTAACTCGTATTATTAGCCATATTATGCTTATATGATCGAGAGAACGACAATTACTATACTTATTACTCTTATTATTATCAATGTAACTCATATTATTAGCCTTATTATGCTTATATGATCGATAGAACGACAAATACTATACTTATTACTCTTATTATTATCAATCTAACCCATATTATTAGCCATATTATGCTTATATGATCGATAGAACGAGAATTACTATACTCACTACTCTTATTATTATCAATCTAACTCATATTATTAGCCATATTATGCTTATATGATCGATAGAACGACAATTACTATACTTATTACTCTTATTATTATGAATCTAACTCATATTATTCACCATATTATGCCGATATGATCGATAGAACTACAATTACTATACTCATTACTCTTATTATTATCAATCTAACTCATATTATTAGCCATATTATGCTTATATGATCGATAGAACGAGAATTACTATACTCACTACTCTTAGTATTAGCAATCTAACTCATATTATTAGCCATATTATGATTATATTATCGATAGAACGACAATTACTATACTTATTACTCTTATTACTATCAATCTAACTCATATTATTAGCCATATTATGCTTATATGATCGATAGAACGAGAATTACTATACTCACTACTCTTAGTATTATCAATCTAACTCATATTATTAGCCATATTATGGTTATATTATCGATAGAACGACAATTACTATACTTATTACTGTTATTATTATCAATCTAACTCATATTATTAGCCATATTATGCTTAAATGATCGATAGAATGAGAACTACTATACTCACTACTCTTAGTATTATCACTCTAACTCATATTATTAGCCATATTATGCTTATATGATCGAGAGAACGACAATTACTATACTTATTACTCTTATTATTATCAATCTAACTCATATTATTAGCCTTATTATGCTTATATGATCGATAGAACGACAATTACTGTAGTTATTACTCTTATTATTATCAATCTAACTCATATTATTAGCCATATTATGCTTATATGATCGATAGAACGAGAATTCCTATATTCACTACTCTTAGTATTATCAATCTAACTCATATTATTGGCCATATTATGCTTATATTATCGATAGAACGACAATTACTATACTTATTACTGTTATTATTATCAATCTAACTCATATTATTAGCCATATTATGCTTATATGATCGATAGAACGAGAATTACTGTACTCACTACTCTTAGTATTATCAATCTAACTCATATTATTAGCCATATTATGCTTATATGATCGATAGAACGACAATTACTATACTTATTACTCTTATTATTATCAATCTAACTCATATTATTAGCCTTATTATGCTTATATGATCGATAGAACGACAATTACTGTAGTTATTACTCTTATTATTATCAATCTAACTCATATTATTAGCCATATTATGCGTATATGATCGATAGAACGAGAATTACTATACTCACTACTCTTATTATTATCAATCTAACTCATATTATTAGCCATATTATGCTTATATGATCGAGAGAACGACAATTACTATACTTATTACTCTTATTATTATCAATCTAACTCATATTATTAGCCTTATTATGCTTATATGATCGATAGAACGACAAATACTATACTTATTACTCTTATTATTATCAATCTAACCCATATTATTAGCCATATTATGCTTATATGATCGATAGAACGAGAATTACTATACTCACTACTCTTATTATTATGAATCTAACTCATATTATTCACCATATTATGCCGATATGATCGATAGAACTACAATTACTATACTCATTACTCTTATTATTATCAATCTAACTCATATTATTAGCCATATTATGCTTATATGATCTATAGAACGCGAATTACTATACTCACTACTCTTAGTATTATCAATCTAACTCATATTATTAGCCATATTATGGTTATATTATAGATAGAACGACAATTACTATACTTATTACTGTTATTATTATCAATCTAACTCATATTATTAGCCATATTATGCTTAAATGATCGATAGAATGAGAATTACTATACTCACTACTCTTAGTATTATCACTCTAACTCATATTATTAGCCATATTATGCTTATATGATCGAGAGAACGACAATTACTATACTTATTAGTCTTATTATTATCAATCTAACTCATATTATTAGCCTTATTATGCTTATATGATCGATAGAACGACAATTACTGTAGTTATTACTCTTATTATTATCAATCTAACTCATATTATTAGCCATATTATGCTTATATGATCGATAGAACGAGAATTACTATACTCACTACTCTTAGTATTATCAATCTAACTCATATTATTAGCCATATTATGCTTATATGATCGAGAGAACGACAATTACTATACTTATTACTCTTATTATTATCAATCTAACTCATATTATTAGCCATATTATGCTTATATGATCGATAGAACGAGAATTCCTATATTCACTACTCTTAGTATTATCAATCTAACTCATATTATTGGCCATATTATGCTTATATTATCGATAGAACGACAATTACTATACTTATTACTGTTATTATTATCAATCTAACTCATATTATTAGCCATATTATGCTTATATGATCGATAGAACGAGAATTACTGTACTCACTACTCTTAGTATTATCAATCTAACTCATATTATTAGCCATATTATGCTTATATGATCGATAGAACGACAATTACTATACTTATTACTCTTATTATTATCAATCTAACTCATATTATTAGCCTTATTATGCTTATATGATCGATAGAACGACAATTACTGTAGTTATTACTCTTATTATTATCAATCTAACTCATATTATTAGCCATATTATGCGTATATGATCGATAGAACGAGAATTACTATACTCACTACTCTTATTATTATCAATCTAACTCATATTATTAGCCATATTATGCTTATATGATCGAGAGAACGACAATTACTATACTTATTACTCTTATTATTATCAATCTAACTCATATTATTAGCCTTATTATGCTTATATGATCGATAGAACGACAAATACTATACTTATTACTCTTATTATTATCAATCTAACCCATATTATTAGCCATATTATGCTTATATGATCGATAGAACGAGAATTACTATACTCACTACTCTTATTATTATGAATCTAACTCATATTATTCACCATATTATGCCGATATGATCGATAGAACTACAATTACTATACTCATTACTCTTATTATTATCAATCTAACTCATATTATTAGCCATATTATGCTTATATGATCTATAGAACGCGAATTACTATACTCACTACTCTTAGTATTATCAATCTAACTCATATTATTAGCCATATTATGGTTATATTATAGATAGAACGACAATTACTATACTTATTACTGTTATTATTATCAATCTAACCCATATTATTAGCCATATTATGCTTATATGATCGATAGAACGAGAATTACTATACTCACTACTCTTATTATTATCAATCTAACTCATATTATTAGCCATATTATGCTTATATGATCGATAGAACGACAATTACTATACTTATTACTCTTATTATTATGAATCTAACTCATATTATTCACCATATTATGCCGATATGATCGATAGAACTACAATTACTATACTCATTACTCTTATTATTATCAATCTAACTCATATTATTAGCCATATTATGCTTATATGATCGATAGAACGAGAATTACTATACTCACTACTCTTAGTATTAGCAATCTAACTCATATTATTAGCCATATTATGATTATATTATCGATAGAACGACAATTACTATACTTATTACTCTTATTACTATCAATCTAACTCATATTATTAGCCATATTATGCTTATATGATCGATAGAACGAGAATTACTATACTCACTACTCTTAGTATTATCAATCTAACTCATATTATTAGCCATATTATGGTTATATTATCGATAGAACGACAATTACTATACTTATTACTGTTATTATTATCAATCTAACTCATATTATTAGCCATATTATGCTTAAATGATCGATAGAATGAGAACTACTATACTCACTACTCTTAGTATTATCACTCTAACTCATATTATTAGCCATATTATGCTTATATGATCGAGAGAACGACAATTACTATACTTATTACTCTTATTATTATCAATCTAACTCATATTATTAGCCTTATTATGCTTATATGATCGATAGAACGACAATTACTGTAGTTATTACTCTTATTATTATCAATCTAACTCATATTATTAGCCATATTATGCTTATATGATCGATAGAACGAGAATTCCTATATTCACTACTCTTAGTATTATCAATCTAACTCATATTATTGGCCATATTATGCTTATATTATCGATAGAACGACAATTACTATACTTATTACTGTTATTATTATCAATCTAACTCATATTATTAGCCATATTATGCTTATATGATCGATAGAACGAGAATTACTGTACTCACTACTCTTAGTATTATCAATCTAACTCATATTATTAGCCATATTATGCTTATATGATCGATAGAACGACAATTACTATACTTATTACTCTTATTATTATCAATCTAACTCATATTATTAGCCTTATTATGCTTATATGATCGATAGAACGACAATTACTGTAGTTATTACTCTTATTATTATCAATCTAACTCATATTATTAGCCATATTATGCGTATATGATCGATAGAACGAGAATTACTATACTCACTACTCTTATTATTATCAATCTAACTCATATTATTAGCCATATTATGCTTATATGATCGAGAGAACGACAATTACTATACTTATTACTCTTATTATTATCAATCTAACTCATATTATTAGCCTTATTATGCTTATATGATCGATAGAACGACAAATACTATACTTATTACTCTTATTATTATCAATCTAACCCATATTATTAGCCATATTATGCTTATATGATCGATAGAACGAGAATTACTATACTCACTACTCTTATTATTATGAATCTAACTCATATTATTCACCATATTATGCCGATATGATCGATAGAACTACAATTACTATACTCATTACTCTTATTATTATCAATCTAACTCATATTATTAGCCATATTATGCTTATATGATCTATAGAACGCGAATTACTATACTCACTACTCTTAGTATTATCAATCTAACTCATATTATTAGCCATATTATGGTTATATTATAGATAGAACGACAATTACTATACTTATTACTGTTATTATTATCAATCTAACTCATATTATTAGCCATATTATGCTTAAATGATCGATAGAATGAGAATTACTATACTCACTACTCTTAGTATTATCACTCTAACTCATATTATTAGCCATATTATGCTTATATGATCGAGAGAACGACAATTACTATACTTATTAGTCTTATTATTATCAATCTAACTCATATTATTAGCCTTATTATGCTTATATGATCGATAGAACGACAATTACTGTAGTTATTACTCTTATTATTATCAATCTAACTCATATTATTAGCCATATTATGCTTATATGATCGATAGAACGAGAATTACTATACTCACTACTCTTAGTATTATCAATCTAACTCATATTATTAGCCATATTATGCTTATATGATCGAGAGAACGACAATTACTATACTTATTACTCTTATTATTATCAATCTAACTCATATTATTAGCCTTATTATGCTTATATGATCGATAGAACGACAAATACTATACTTATTACTCTTATTATTATCAATCTAACCCATATTATTAGCCATATTATGCTTATATGATCGATAGAACGAGAATTACTATACTCACTACTCTTATTATTATCAATCTAACTCATATTATTAGCCATATTATGCTTATATGATCGATAGAACGACAATTACTATACTTATTACTCTTATTATTATGAATCTAACTCATATTATTCACCATATTATGCCGATATGATCGATAGAACTACAATTACTATACTCATTACTCTTATTATTATCAATCTAACTCATATTATTAGCCATATTATGCTTATATGATCGATAGAATGAGAATTACTATACTCACTACTCTTAGTATTATCACTCTAACTCATATTATTAGCCTTATTATGCTTATATGATCGATAGAACGACAATTACTATACTTATTACTCTTATTACTATCAATCTAACTCATATTATTAGCCATATTATGCTTATATGATCTATAGAACGAGAATTACTATACTCACTACTCTTAGTATTATCAATCTAACTCATATTATTAGCCATATTATGGTTATATTATAGATAGAACGACAATTACTATACTTATTACTGTTATTATTATCAATCTAACTCATATTATTAGCCATATTATGCTTAAATGATCGATAGAATGAGAATTACTATACTCACTACTCTTAGTATTATCACTCTAACTCATATTATTAGCCATATTATGCTTATATGATCGAGAGAACGACAATTACTATACTTATTAGTCTTATTATTATCAATCTAACTCATATTATTAGCCTTATTATGCTTATATGATCGATAGAACGACAATTACTGTAGTTATTACTCTTATTATTATCAATCTAACTCATATTATTAGCCATATTATGCTTATATGATCGATAGAACGAGAATTACTATACTCACTACTCTTAGTATTATCAATCTAACTCATATTATTAGCCATATTATGCTTATATTATCGATAGAACGACAATTACTATACTTATTACTGTTATTATTATCAATCTAACTCATATTATTAGCCATATTATGCTTATATGATCGATAGAACGACAATTACTATACTTATTACTCTTATTATTATGAATCTAACTCATATTATTAACCTTATTATGCCGATATGATCGATAGAACTACAATTACTATACTCATTACTCTTATTATTATCAATCTAACTCATATTATTAGCCATATTATGCTTATATGATCGATAGAACGAGAATTACTATACTCACTACTCTTAGTATTATCAATCTAACTCATATTATTAGCCATATTATGCTTATATGATCGATAGAACGACAATTACTATACTTATTACTCTTGTTATTATCAATCTAACTCATATTATTAGCCATATTATGCTTAAATGATCGATAGAACGACAATTACTATACTTATTACTCTTATTATTATCAATCTAACTCGTATTATTAGCCATATTATGCTTACATGATCGATAGAACGACAAATACTATACTTATTACTCTTATTATTATCAATCTAACCCATATTATTAGCCATATTATGCTTATATGATCGATAGAACGAGAATTACTATACTCACTACTCTTAGTATTATCAATCTAACTCATATTATTAGCCATATTATGATTATATTATCGATAGAACGACAATTACTATACTTATTACTCTTATTACTATCAATCTAACTCATATTATTAGCCATATTATGCTTATATGATCGATAGAACGAGAATTACTATACTCACTACTCTTAGTATTATCAATCTAACTCATATTATTAGCCATATTATGGTTATATTATCGATAGAACGACAATTACTATACTTATTACTGTTATTATTATCAATCTAACTCATATTATTAGCCATATTATGCTTAAATGATCGATAGAATGAGAATTACTATACTCACTACTCTTAGTATTATCACTCTAACTCATATTATTAGCCATATTATGCTTATATGATCGAGAGAACGACAATTACTATACTTATTACTCTTATTATTATCAATCTAACTCATATTATTAGCCTTATTATGCTTATATGATCGATAGAACGACAATTACTGTAGTTATTACTCTTATTATTATCAATCTAACTCATATTATTAGCCATATTATGCTTATATGATCGATAGAACGAGAATTACTATATTCACTACTCTTAGTATTATCAATCTAACTCATATTATTAGCCATATTATGCTTATATTATCGATAGAACGACAATTACTATACTTATTACTGTTATTATTATCAATCTAACTCATATTATTAGCCATATTATGCTTATATGATCGATAGAACGAGAATTACTATACTCACTACTCTTAGTATTATCAATCTAACTCATATTATTAGCCATATTATGCTTATATGATCGATAGAACGACAATTACTATACCTATTACTCTTATTATTATGAATCTAACTCATACTATTAACCATATTATGCCGATATGATCGATAGAACTGCAATTACTATACTCATTACTCTTATTATTATCAATCTAACTCATATTATTAGCCATATTATGCTTAAATGATCGATAGAATGAGAATTACTATACTCACTACTCTTAGTATTATCACTCTAACTCATATTATTAGCCATATTATGCTTATATGATCGAGAGAACGACAATTACTATACTTATTACTCTTATTATTATCAATCTAACTCATATTATTAGCCTTATTATGCTTATATGATCGATAGAACGACAATTACTGTAGTTATTACTCTTATTATTATCAATCTAACTCATATTATTAGCCATATTATGCTTATATGATCGATAGAACGAGAATTACTATACTCACTACTCTTATTATTATCAATCTAACTCATATTATTAGCCATATTATGCTTATATGATCGATAGAACGAGAATTACTATACTCACTACTCTTAGTATTATCAATCTAACTCATATTATTAGCCATATTATGGTTATATTATCGATAGAACGACAATTACTATACTTATTACTGTTATTATTATCAATCTAACTCATATTATTAGCCATATTATGCTTAAATGATCGATAGAATGAGAATTACTATACCCATTACTCTTATTATTATCAATCTAACTCATATTATTAGCCATATTATGCTTAAATGATCGATAGAATGAGAATTACTATACTCACTACTCTTAGTATTATCACTCTAACTCATATTATTAGCCATATTATGCTTATATGATCGAGAGAACGACAATTACTATACTTATTACTCTTATTATTATCAATCTAACTCATATTATTAGCCTTATTATGCTTATATGATCGATAGAACGACAATTACTGTAGTTATCACTCTTATTATTATCAATCTAACTCATATTATTAGCCATATTATGCTTATATGATCGATAGAACGAGAATTACTATACTCACTACTCTTATTATTATCAATCTAACTCATATTATTAGCCATATTATGCTTATATGATCGAGAGAACGACAATTACTATACTTATTACTCTTATTATTATCAATCTCACTCATATTATTAGCCTTATTATGCTTATATGATCGATAGAACGACAAATACTATACTTACTACTCTTATTATTATCAATCTAACCCATATTATTAGCCATATTATGCTTATATGATCGATAGAACGAGAATTACTATACTCACTACTCTTATTATTATCAATCTAACTCATATTATTAGCCATATTATGCTTATATGATCGATAGAACGACAATTACTATACTTATTACTCTTATTATTATGAATCTAACTCATATTATTCACCATATTATGCCGATATGATCGATAGAACTACAATTACTATACTCATTACTCTTATTATTATCAATCTAACTCATATTATTAGCCATATTATGCTTATATGATCGATAGAATGAGAATTACTATACTCACTACTCTTAGTATTATCACTCTAACTCATATTATTAGCCTTATTATGCTTATATGATCGATAGAACGACAATTACTATACTTATTACTCTTATTACTATCAATCTAACTCATATTATTAGCCATATTATGCTTATATGATCTATAGAACGAGAATTACTATACTCACTACTCTTAGTATTATCAATCTAACTCATATTATTAGCCATATTATGGTTATATTATAGATAGAACGACAATTACTATACTTATTACTGTTATTATTATCAATCTAACTCATATTATTAGCCATATTATGCTTAAATGATCGATAGAATGAGAATTACTATACTCACTACTCTTAGTATTATCAATCTAACTCATATTATTAGCCATATTATGCTTATATGATCGAGAGAACGACAATTACTATACTTATTACTCTTATTATTATCAATCTAACTCATATTATTAGCCTTATTATGCTTATATGATCGATAGAACGACAAATACTATACTTATTACTCTTATTATTATCAATCTAACCCATATTATTAGCCATATTATGCTTATATGATCGATAGAACGAGAATTACTATACTCACTACTCTTATTATTATCAATCTAACTCATATTATTAGCCATATTATGCTTATATGATCGATAGAACGACAATTACTATACTTATTACTCTTATTATTATGAATCTAACTCATATTATTCACCATATTATGCCGATATGATCGATAGAACTACAATTACTATACTCATTACTCTTATTATTATCAATCTAACTCATATTATTAGCCATATTATGCTTATATGATCGATAGAACGACAATTACTGTAGTTATTACTCTTATTATTATCAATCTAACTCATATTATTAGCCATATTATGCTTATATGATCGATAGAACGAGAATTACTATACTCACTACTCTTAGTATTATCAATCTAACTCATATTATTAGCCATATTATGCTTATATTATCGATAGAACGACAATTACTATACTTATTACTGTTATTATTATCAATCTAACTCATATTATTAGCCATATTATGCTTATATGATCGATAGAACGACAATTACTATACTTATTACTCTTATTATTATAAATCTAACTCATATTATTAACCTTATTATGCCGATATGATCGATAGAACTACAATTACTATACTCATTACTCTTATTATTACCAATCTAACTCATATTATTAGCCATATTATGCTTATATGATCGATAGAACGAGAATTACTATACTCACTACTCTTAGTATTATCAATCTAACTCATATTATTAGCCATATTATGCTTATATGATCGATAGAACGACAATTACTATACTTATTACTCTTATTATTATCAATCTAACTCATATTATTAGCCATATTATGCTTATATGATCGATGGAACGAGAACTACTATACTCACTACTCTTAGTATTATCAATCTAACTCATATTATTAGCCATATTATGCTTATATTATCGATAGAACGACAATTACTATACTTATTACTGTTATTATTATCAATCTGACTCATATTATTACCCATATTATGCTTAAATGATCGATAGAACGACAATTACTGTACTTATTACTCTTATTATTATCAATCTATATCATATTATTAGCCATATTATGCTTATATGATCGATAGAACGACAATTACTATACTTATTACTCTTATTATTATGAATCTAACTCATATTATTCACCATATTATGCCGATATGATCGATAGAACTACAATTACTATACTCATTACTCTTATTATTATCAATCTAACTCATATTATTAGCCATATTATGCTTATATGATCGATAGAATGAGAATTACTATACTCACTACTCTTAGTATTATCACTCTAACTCATATTATTAGCCTTATTATGCTTATATGATCGATAGAACGACAATTACTATACTTATTACTCTTATTACTATCAATCTAACTCATATTATTAGCCATATTATGCTTATATGATCGATAGAACGAGAATTACTCTACTCACTACTCTTAGTATTATCAATCTAACTCATATTATTAGCCATATTATGCTTAAATGATCGATAGAATGAGAATTACTATACTCACTACTCTTAGTATTATCACTCTAACTCATATTATTAGCCATATTATGCTTATATGATCGAGAGAACGACAATTACTATACTTATTACTCTTATTATTATCAATCTAACTCATATTATTAGCCTTATTATGCTTATATGATCGATAGAACGACAATTACTGTAGTTATGACTCTTATTATTATCAATCTAACTCATATTATTAGCCATATTATGCTTATATGATCGATAGAACGAGAATTACTATACTCACTACTCTTATTATTATCAATCTAACTCATATTATTAGCCATATTATGCTTATATGATCGAGAGAACGACAATTACTATACTTATTACTCTTATTATTATCAATCTAACTCATATTATTAGCCTTATTATGCTTATATGATCGATAGAACGACAAATACTATACTTATTACTCTTATTATTATCAATCTAACCCATATTATTAGCCATATTATGCTTATATGATCGATAGAACGAGAATTACTATACTCACTACTCTTATTATTATCAATCTAACTCATATTATTAGCCATATTATGCTTATATGATCGATAGAACGACAATTACTATACTTATTACTCTTATTATTATGAATCTAACTCATATTATTCACCATATTATGCCGATATGATCGATAGAACTACAATTACTATACTCATTACTCTTATTATTATCAATCTAACTCATATTATTAGCCATATTATGCTTATATGATCGATAGAATGAGAATTACTATACTCACTACTCTTAGTATTATCACTCTAACTCATATTATTAGCCATATTATGCTTATATGATCGATAGAACGACAATTACTATACTTATTACTCTTATTATTATGAATCTAACTCATATTATTCACCATATTATACCGATATGATCGATAGAACTACAATTACTATACTCATTACTCTTATTATTAGCAATCTAACTCATATTATTAGCCATATTATGCTTATATGATCGATAGAATGAGAATTACTATACTCACTACTCTTAGTATTATCACTCTAACTCATATTATTAGCCTTATTATGCTTATATGATCGATAGAACGACAATTACTATACTTATTACTCTTATTACTATCAATCTAACTCATATTATTAGCCATATTATGCTTATATGATCTATAGAACGAGAATTACTATACTCACTACTCTTAGTATTATCAATCTAACTCATATTATTAGCCATATTATGGTTATATTATCGATAGAACGACAATTACTATACTTATTACTGTTATTATTATCAATCTAACTCATATTATTAGCCATATTATGCTTAAATGATCGATAGAATGAGAATTACTATACTCACTACTCTTAGTATTATCACTCTAACTCATATTATTAGCCATATTATGCTTATATGATCGAGAGAACGACAATTACTATACTTATTAGTCTTATTATTATCAATCTAACTCATATTATTAGCCTTATTATGCTTATATGATCGATAGAACGACAATTACTGTAGTTATTACTCTTATTATTATCAATCTAACTCATATTATTAGCCATATTATGCTTATATGATCGATAGAACGAGAATTACTATACTCACGACTCTTAGTATTATCAATCTAACTCATATTATTAGCCATATTATGCTTATATTATCGATAGAACGACAATTACTATACTTATTACTGTTATTATTATCAATCTAACTCATATTATTAGCCATATTATGCTTATATGATCAATAGAACGACAATTACTATACTTATTACTCTTATTATTATGAATCTAACTCATATTATTAACCTTATTATGCCGATATGATCGATAGAACTACAATTACTATACTCATTACTCTTATTATTATCAATCTAACTCATATTATTAGCCATATTATGCTTATATGATCGATAGAACGAGAATTACTATACTCACTACTCTTAGTATTATCAATCTAACTCATATTATTAGCCATATTATGCTTATATGATCGATAGAACGACAATTACTATACTTATTACTCTTATTATTATCAATCTAACTCATATTATTAGCCATATTATGCTTATATGATCGATGGAACGAGAACTACTATACTCACTACTCTTAGTATTATCAATCTAACTCATATTATTAGCCATTTTATGCTTATATTATCGATAGAACGACAATTACTATACTTATTACTGTTATTATTATCAATCTGACTCATATTATTACCCATATTATGCTTAAATGATCGATAGAACGACAATTACTATACTTATTACTCTTATTATTATCAATCTATATCATATTATTAGCCATATTATGCTTATATGATCGATAGAACGACAATTACTATACTTATTACTCTTATTATTATGAATCTAACTCATATTATTCACCATATTATGCCGATATGATCGATAGAACTACAATTACTATACTCATTACTCTTATTATTATCAATCTAACTCATATTATTAGCCATATTATGCTTATATGATCGATAGAATGAGAATTACTATACTCACTACTCTTAGTATTATCACTCTAACTCATATTATTAGCCTTATTATGCTTATATGATCGATAGAACGACAATTACTATACTTATTACTCTTATTACTATCAATCTAACTCATATTATTAGCCATATTATGCTTATATGATCGATAGAACGAGAATTACTATACTCACTACTCTTAGTATTATCAATCTAACTCATATTATTAGCCATATTATGGTTATATTATCGATAGAACGACAATTACGATACTTATTACTGTTATTATTATCAATCTAACTCATATTATTAGCCATATTATGCTTAAATGATCGATAGAATGAGAATTACTATACTCACTACTCTTAGTATTATCACTCTAACTCATATTATTAGCCATATTATGCTTATATGATCGAGAGAACGACAATTACTATACTTATTAGTCTTATTATTATCAATCTAACTCATATTATTAGCCTTATTATGCTTATATGATCGATAGAACGACAATTACTATACTTATTACTCTTATTATTATCAATCTAACTCATATTATTAGCCATATTATGCTTATATGATCGATGGAACGAGAACTACTATGCTCACTACTCTTAGTATTATCAATCTAACTCATATTATTAGCCATATTATGCTTATATTATCGATAGAACGACAATTACTATACTTATTACTGTTATTATTATCAATCTGACTCATATTATTACCCATATTATGCTTAAATGATCGATAGAACGACAATTACTATACTTATTACTCTTATTATTATCAATCTATATCATATTATTAGCCATATTATGCTTATATGATCGATAGAACGACAATTACTATACTTATTACTCTTATTATTATGAATCTAACTCATATTATTCACCATATTATGCCGATATGATCGATAGAACTACAATTACTATACTCATTACTCTTATTATTATCAATCTAACTCATATTATTAGCCATATTATGCTTATATGATCGATAGAATGAGAATTACTATACTCACTACTCTTAGTATTATCACTCTAACTCATATTATTAGCCTTATTATGCTTATATGATCGATAGAACGACAATTACTATACTTATTACTCTTATTACTATCAATCTAACTCATATTATTAGCCATATTATGCTTATATGATCGATAGAACGAGAATTACTATACTCACTACTCTTAGTATTATCAATTTAACTCATATTATTAGCCATATTATGGTTATATTATCGATAGAACGACAATTACTATACTTATTACTGTTATTATTATCAATCTAACTCATATTATTAGCCATATTATGCTTAAATGATCGATAGAATGAGAATTACTATATTCACTACTCTTAGTATTATCACTCTAACTCATATTATTAGCCATATTATGCTTATATGATCGAGAGAACGACAATTACTATACTTATTAGTCTTATTATTATCAATCTAACTCATATTATTAGCCTTATTATGCTTATATGATCGATAGAACGACAATTACTGTAGTTATTACTCTTATTATTATCAATCTAACTCATATTATTAGCCATATTATGCTTATATGATCGATAGAACGAGAATTACTATACTCACTACTCTTAGTATTATCAACCTAACTCATATTATTAGCCATATTATGCTTATATTATCGATAGAACGACAATTACTATACTTATTACTGTTATTATTATCAATCTAACTCATATTATTAGCCATATTATGCTTATATGATCGATAGAACGACAATTACTATACTTATTACTCTTATTATTATGAATCTAACTCATATTACTAACCATATTATGCTTATATGATCGATAGAACGACAATTACTATACTTATTACTCTTATTATTATGAATCTAACTCATATTATTAACCATATTATGCCGATATGATCGATAGAACTACAATTACTATACTCATTACTCTTATTATTATCAATCTAACTCATATTATTAGCCATATTATGCTTATATGATGGATAGAACGAGAATTACTATACTCACTACTCTTAGTATTATCAATCTAACTCATATTATTAGCCATATTATGCTTATATTATCGATAGAACGACAATTACTATACTTATTACTGTTATTATTATCAATCTAACTCATATTATTAGCCATATTATGCTTAAATGATCGATAGAACGACAATTACTATACTTATTACTCTTATTATTATCAATCTAACTCGTATTATTAGCCATATTATGCTTACATGATCGATAGAACGACAAATACTATACTTATTACTCTTATTATTATCAATCTATATCATATTATTAGCCATATTATGCTTATATGATCGATAGAACGACAATTACTATACTCACTACTCTTAGTATTATCAATCTAACTCATATTATTAGCCATATTATGCTTATATTATCGATAGAACGACAGTTACTATACTTATTACTGTTATTATTATCAATCTAACTCATATTATTAGCCATATTATGCTTATGTGATCGATAGAATGAGAATTACAATACTCACTACTCTTAGTATTATCACTCTAACTCATATTATTAGCCTTAATATGCTTATATGATCGATAGAACGACAATTACTGTAGTTATTACTCTTATTATTATCAATCTAACTCATATTATTAGCCATATTTTGCTTATATGATCGATAGAACTACAATTACTATACCCATTACTCTTATTATTATCAATCTAACTCATATTATTAGCCATATTATGCTTAAATGATCGATAGATCTACAATTACTATACCCATTACTCTTATTATTATCAATCTAACTCATATTATTAGCCATATTATGCTTATATGATCGATAGAACGAGAACTACTATACTCACTACTCTTAGTATTATCAATCTAACTCATATTATTAGCCATATTATGCTTATATTATCGATAGAACGACAATTACTATACTTATTACTGTTATTATTATCAATCTGACACATATTATTACCCATATTATGCTTAAATGATCGATAGAACGACAATTACTATACTTATTACTCTTATTATTATCAATCTAACTCATATTATTAGCCATATTATGCTTATATGATCGATAGAACGACAAATACTATACCTACTACTCGTATTATTATCAATCTAACTCATATTATTAACCATATTATGCAGATATGATCGATAGAACTACAATTACTATACTCATTACTCTTATTATTATCAATCTAACTCATATTATTAGCCATATTATGCTTAAATGATCGATAGAACGACAATTACTATACTTATTACTCTTATTATTATCAATCTAACTCATATTATTAGCCATATTATGCTTATATGATCGATGGAACGAGAACTACTATACTCACTACTCTTAGTATTATCAATCTAACTCATATTATTGGCCATATTATGCTTATATTATCGATAGAACGACAATTAGTATACTTATTACTGTTATTATTATCAATCTAACTCATATTATTAGCCATATTATGCTTAAATGATCGATAGAACGACAATTACTATACTTATTACTCTTATTATTATCAATCTAACTCGTATTATTAGCCATATTATGCTTACATGATCGATAGAACAGCAAATACTATACTTATTACTCTTATTATTATCAATCTATGTCATATTATTAGCCATATTATGCTTATATGATCGATAGAACGACAATTACTATACTCACTACTCTTAGTATTATCAATCTAACTCATATTATTAGCCATATTATGCTTATATTATCGAAGAACGACAGTTACTATACTTATTACTGTTATTATTATCAATCTAACTCATATTATTAGCCATATTATGCTTATATGATCGATAGAATGAGAATTACTATACTCACTACTCTCAGTATTATCACTCTAACTCATATTATTAGCCTTATTATACTTATATGATCGATAGAACGACAATTACTGTAGTTATTACTCTTATTATTATCAATCTAACTCATATTATTAGCCATATTATGCTTATATGATCGATAGAACGAGAATTACTATACGCACTACTCTTAGTATTATCAATCTAACTCATATTACTAGCCATATTATGGTTATATTATCGATAGAACGACAATTACTATACTTATTACTGTTATTTTTATCAATCTAACTCATATTATTAGCCATATTATGCTTAAATGATCGATAGATCTACAATTACTATACCCATTACTCTTATTATTATCAATCTAACTCATAATATTAGCCATATTATGCTTATATGATCGATAGAACGAGAACTACTATACTCACTACTCTTAGTATTATCAATCTAACTCATATTATTAGCCATATTATGCTTATATTATCGATAGAACGACAATTACTATACTTATTACTGTTATTATTATCAATCTGACTCATATTATTACCCATATTATGCTTAAATGATCGATAGAACGACAATTACTATACTTATTACTCTTATTACTATCAATCTAACTCATATTATTAGCCATATTATGCTTATATGATCGATAGAACGAGAATTACTATACTCACTACTCTTAGTATTATCAATCTAACTCATATTATTAGCCATATTATGCTTATATGATCGATAGAACGAGAATTACTATACTCACTACTCTTAGTATTATCAATCTAACTCATATTATTAGCCATATTATGCTTATATGATCGATAGAACGACAATTACTATACTTATTACTCTTATTATTATCAATCTAACTCATATTATTAGCCATATTATGCTTATATGATCGATAGAACGAGAACTACTATACTCACTACTCTTAGTATTATCAATCTAACTCATATTATTAGCTATATTATGCTTATATTATCGATAGAACGACAATTACTATACTTATTACTGTTATTATTATCAATCTGACTCATATTATTACCCATATTATGCTTAAATGATCGATAGAACGACAATTACTATACTTATTACTGTTATTATTATCAATCTAACTCATATTATTAGCCATATTATGCTTAAATGATCGATAGAATGAGAATTACTATACTCACTACTCTTAGTATTATCACTCTAACTCATATTATTAGCCTTATTATGCTTATATGATCGATAGAACGACAATTACTATACTTATTACTCTTATTACTATCAATCTAACTCATATTATTAGCCATATTATGGTTATATTATCGATAGAACGACAATTACTATACTTATTACTGTTATTATCATCAATCTAACTCATATTATTAGCCATATTATGCTTAAATGATCGATAGAATGAGAATTACAATACTCACTACTCTTAGTATTATCACTCTAACTCATATTATTAGCCATATTATGCTTATATGATCGAGAGAACGAGAACTACTATACTCACTACTCTTAGTATTATCAATCTAACTCATATTATTAGCCATATTATGCTTATATTATCGATAGAACGACAATTACTATACTTATTACTGTTATTATTATCAATCTGACTCATATTATTACCCATATTATGCTTAAATGATCGATAGAACGACAATTACTATACTTATTACTCTTATTACTATCAATCTAACTCATATTATTAGCCATATTATGCTTATATGATCGATAGAACGAGAATTACTATACTCACTACTCTTAGTATTATCAATCTAACTCATATTATTAGCCATATTATGCTTATATGATCGATAGAACGAGAATTACTATACTCACTACTCTTAGTATTATCAATCTAACTCATATTATTAGCCATATTATGCTTATATGATCGATAGAACGACAATTACTATACTTATTACTCTTATTATTATCAATCTAACTCATATTATTAGCCATATTATGCTTATATGATCGATAGAACGAGAACTACTATACTCACTACTCTTAGTATTATCAATCTAACTCATATTATTAGCTATATTATGCTTATATTATCGATAGAACGACAATTACTATACTTATTACTGTTATTATTATCAATCTGACTCATATTATTACCCATATTATGCTTAAATGATCGATAGAACGACAATTACTATACTTATTACTGTTATTATTATCAATCTAACTCATATTATTAGCCATATTATGCTTAAATGATCGATAGAATGAGAATTACTATACTCACTACTCTTAGTATTATCACTCTAACTCATATTATTAGCCTTATTATGCTTATATGATCGATAGAACGACAATTACTATACTTATTACTCTTATTACTATCAATCTAACTCATATTATTAGCCATATTATGGTTATATTATCGATAGAACGACAATTACTATACTTATTACTGTTATTATCATCAATCTAACTCATATTATTAGCCATATTATGCTTAAATGATCGATAGAATGAGAATTACAATACTCACTACTCTTAGTATTATCACTCTAACTCATATTATTAGCCATATTATGCTTATATGATCGAGAGAACGACAATTACTATACTTATTACTCTTATTATTATCAATCTAACTCATATTATTAGCCTTATTATGCTTATATGATCGATAGAACGACAATTACTGTAGTTATTACTCTTATTATTATCAATCTAACTCATATTATTAGCCATATTATGCTTATATGATCGATAGAACGAGAATTACTATACTCACTACTCTTAGTATTATCAATCTAACTCATATTATTAGCCATATTATGCTTATATTATCGATAGAACGACAATTACTATACTTATTACTGTTATTATTATCAATCTAACTCATATTATTAGCCATATTATGCTTATATGATCGATAGAACGAGAATTACTATACTCACTACTCTTAGTATTATCAATCTAACTCATATTATTAGCCATATTATGCTTATATGATCGATAGAACGACAATTACTATACTTATTACTCTTATTATTATGAATCTAACTCATATTATTAACCATATTATGCCGATATGATCGATAGAACTACAATTACTATACTCATTACTCTTATTATTATCAATCTAACTCATATTATTAGCCATATTATGCTTATATGATGGATAGAACGAGAATTACTATACTCACTACTCTTAGTATTATCAATCTAACTCATATTATTAGCCATATTATGCTTATATTATCGATAGAACGACAATTACTATACTTATTACTGTTATTATTATCAATCTAACTCATATTATTAGCCATATTATGCTTAAATGATCGATAGAACGACAATTACTATACTTATTACTCTTATTATTATCAATCTAACTCGTATTATTAGCCATATTATGCTTACATGATCGATAGAACGACAAATACTATACTTATTACTCTTATTATTATCAATCTATATCATATTATTAGCCATATTATGCTTATATGATCGATATAACGACAATTACTATACTCACTACTCTTAGTATTATCAATCTAACTCATATTATTAGCCATATTATGCTTATATTATCGAAGAACGACAGTTACTATACTTATTACTGTTATTTTTATCAATCTAACTCATATTATTAGCCATATTATGCTTAAATGATCGATAGATCTACAATTACTATACCCATTACTCTTATTATTATCAATCTAACTCATATTATTAGCCATATTATGCTTATATGATCGATAGAACGAGAACTACTATACTCATTACTCTTAGTATTATCAATCTAACTCATATTATTGGCCATATTATGCTTATATTATCGATAGAACGACAATTACTATACTCACTACTCTTAGTATTATCAATCTAACTCATATTATTAGCCATATTATGCTTATATTATCGATAGAACGACAATTACTATACTTATTACTGTTATTATTATCAATCTGACTCATATTATTACCCATATTATGCTTAAATGATCGATAGAACGACAATTACTATACTTATTACTGTTATTATTATCAATCTAACTCATATTATTAGCCATATTATGCTTAAATGATCGATAGATCTACAATTACTATACTCATTACTCTTATTATTATCAATCTAACTCATATTATTAGCCATATTATGCTTATATGATCGATAGAACGAGAATTACTATACTCACTACTCTTAGTATTATCAATCTAACTCATATTATTAGCCATATTATGCTTATATGATCGATAGAACGAGAATTACTATACTCACTACTCTTAGTATTATCAATCTAACTCATATTATTAGCCATATTATGCTTATATGATCGATAGAACGACAATTACTATACTTATTACTCTTATTATTATCAATCTAACTCATATTATTAGCCATATTATGCTTATATGATCGATAGAACGAGAACTACTATACTCACTACTCTTAGTATTATCAATCTAACTCATATTATTAGCTATATTATGCTTATATTATCGATAGAACGACAATTACTATACTTATTACTGTTATTATTATCAATCTGACTCATATTATTACCCATATTATGCTTAAATGATCGATAGAACGACAATTACTATACTTATTACTGTTATTATTATCAATCTAACTCATATTATTAGCCATATTATGCTTAAATGATCGATAGAATGAGAATTACTATACTCACTACTCTTAGTATTATCACTCTAACTCATATTATTAGCCTTATTATGCTTATATGATCGATAGAACGACAATTACTATACTCATTACTCTTACTATTATCAATCTAACTCATATTATTAGCCATATTATGCTTATATGATGGATAGAACGAGAATTACTATACTCACTACTCTTAGTATTATCAATCTAACTCATTTTATTAGCCATATTATGCTTATATTATCGATAGAACGACAAGTACTATACTTATTACTGTTATTATTATCAATCTAACTCATATTATTAGCCATATTATGCTTAAATGATCGATAGAACGACAATTACTATACTTATTACTCTTATTATTATCAATCTAACTCGTATTATTAGCCATATTATGCTTACATGATCGATAGAACGACAAATACTATACTTATTACTCTTATTATTATCAATCTAACCCATATTATTAGCCATATTATGCTTATATGATCGATAGAACGAGAATTACTATACTCACTACTCTTAGTATTATCAATCTAACTCATATTATTAGCCATATTATGATTATATTATCGATAGAACGACAATTACTATACTTATTACTCTTATTACTATCAATCTAACTCATATTATTAGCCATATTATGCTTATATGATCGATAGAACGAGAATTACTATACTCACTACTCTTAGTATTATCAATCTAACTCATATTATTAGCCATATTATGGTTATATTATCGATAGAACGACAATTACTATACTTATTACTGTTATTATTATCAATCTAACTCATATTATTAGCCATATTATGCTTAAATGATCGATAGAATGAGAATTACTATACTCACTACTCTTAGTATTATCACTCTAACTCATATTATTAGCCATATTATGCTTATATGATCGAGAGAACGACAATTACTATACTTATTACTCTTATTATTATCAATCTAACTCATATTATTAGCCTTATTATGCTTATATGATCGATAGAACGACAATTACTGTAGTTATTACTCTTATTATTATCAATCTAACTCATATTATTAGCCATATTATGCTTATATGATCGATAGAACGAGAATTACTATATTCACTACTCTTAGTATTATCAATCTAACTCATATTATTAGCCATATTATGCTTATATTATCGATAGAACGACAATTACTATACTTATTACTGTTATTATTATCAATCTAACTCATATTATTAGCCATATTATGCTTATATGATCGATAGAACGAGAATTACTATACTCACTACTCTTAGTATTATCAATCTAACTCATATTATTAGCCATATTATGCTTATATGATCGATAGAACGACAATTACTATACCTATTACTCTTATTATTATGAATCTAACTCAGACTATTAACCATATTATGCCGATATGATCGATAGAACTGCAATTACTATACTCATTACTCTTATTATTATCAATCTAACTCATATTATTAGCCATATTATGCTTAAATGATCGATAGAATGAGAATTACTATACTCACTACTCTTAGTATTATCACTCTAACTCATATTATTAGCCATATTATGCTTATATGATCGAGAGAACGACCATTACTATACTTATTACTCTTATTATTATCAATCTAACTCATATTATTAGCCTTATTATGCTTATATGATCGATAGAACGACAATTACTGTAGTTATTACTCTTATTATTATCAATCTAACTCATATTATTAGCCATATTATGCTTATATGATCGATAGAACGAAAATTACTATACTCACTACTCTTATTATTATCAATCTAACTCATATTATTAGCCATATTATGCTTATATGATCGATAGAACGAGAATTACTATACTCACTACTGTTAGTATTATCAATCTAACTCATATTATTAGCCATATTATGGTTATATTATCGATAGAACGACAATTACTATACTTATTACTGTTATTATTATCAATCTAACTCATATTATTAGCCATATTATGCTTAAATGATCGATAGAATGACAATTACTATACTCACTACTCTTAGTATTATCACTCTAACTCATATTATTAGCCATATTATGCTTATATGATCGAGAGAACGACAATTACTATACTTATTACTCTTATTATTATCAATCTAACTCATATTATTAGCCTTATTATGCTTATATGATCGATAGAACGACAATTACTGTAGTTATTACTCTTATTATTATCAATCTAACTCATATTATTAGCCATATTATGCTTATATGATCGATAGAACGAGAATTACTATATTCACTACTCTTAGTATTATCAATCTAACTCATATTATTAGCCATATTATGCTTATATTATCGATAGAACGACAATTACTATACTTATTACTGTTATTATTATCAATCTAACTCATATTATTAGCCATATTATGCTTATATGATCGACAGAACGAGAATTACTATACTCACTACTCTTAGTATTATCAATCTAACTCATATTATTAGCCATATTATGCTTATATGATCGATAGAACGACAATTACTATACCTATTACTCTTATTATTATGAATCTAACTCATACTATTAACCATATTATGCCGATATGATCGATAGAACTGCAATTACTATACTCATTACTCTTATTATTATCAATCTAACTCATATTATTAGCCATATTATGCTTAAATGATCGATAGAATGAGAATTACTATACTCACTACTCTTAGTATTATCACTCTAACTCATATTATTAGCCATATTATGCTTATATGATCGAGAGAACGACAATTACTATACTTATTACTCTTATTATTATCAATCTAACTCATATTATTAGCCTTATTATGCTTATATGATCGATAGAACGACAATTACTGTAGTTATTACTCTTATTATTATCAATCTAACTCATATTATTAGCCATATTATGCTTATATGATCGATAGAACGAGAATTACTATACTCACTACTCTTATTATTATCAATCTAACTCGTATTATTAGCCATATTATGCTTATATGATCGAGAGAACGACAATTACTATACTTATTACTCTTATTATTATCAATGTAACTCATATTATTAGCCTTATTATGCTTATATGATCGATAGAACGACAAATACTATACTTATTACTCTTATTATTATCAATCTAACCCATATTATTAGCCATATTATGCTTATATGATCGATAGAACGAGAATTACTATACTCACTACTCTTATTATTATCAATCTAACTCATATTATTAGCCATATTATGCTTATATGATCGATAGAACGACAATTACTATACTTATTACTCTTATTATTATGAATCTAACTCATATTATTCACCATATTATGCCGATATGATCGATAGAACTACAATTACTATACTCATTACTCTTATTATTATCAATCTAACTCATATTATTAGCCATATTATGCTTATATGATCGATAGAATGAGAATTACTATACTCACTTCTCTTAGTATTATCACTCTAACTCATATTATTAGCCTTATTATGCTTATATGATCGATAGAACGACAATTACTATACTTATTACTCTTATTACTATCAATCTAACTCATATTATTAGCCATATTATGCTTATATGATCTATAGAACGAGAATTACTATACTCACTACTCTTAGTATTATCAATCTAACTCATATTATTAGCCACATTATGGTTATATTATCGATAGAACGACAATTACTATACTTATTACTGTTATTATTATCAATCTAACTCATATTATTAGCCATATTATGCTTAAATGATCGATAGAATGAGAATTACTATACTCACTACTCTTAGTATTATCACTCTAACTCATATTATTAGCCATATTATGCTTATATGATCGAGAGAACGACAATTACTATACTTATTACTCTTATTATTATCAATCTAACTCATATTATTAGCCTTATTATGCTTATATGATCGATAGAACGACAATTACTATACTTATTACTCTTATTATTATGAATCTAACTCATATTATTAACCTTATTATGCCGATATGATCGATAGAACTACAATTACTATACTCATTACTCTTATTATTATCAATCTAACTCATATTATTAGCCATATTATGCTTATATGATCGATAGAACGAGAATTACTATACCCACTACTCTTAGTATTATCAATCTAACTCATATTATTAGCCATATTATGCTTATATGATCGATAGAACGACAATTACTATACTTATTACTCTTATTATTATCAATCTAACTCATATTATTAGCCATATTATGCTTAAATGATCGATAGAACGACAATTACTATACTTATTACTCTTATTATTATCAATCTAACTCGTATTATTAGCCATATTATGCTTACATGATCGATAGAACGACAAATACTATACTTATTACTCTTATTATTATCAATCTAACCCATATTATTAGCCATATTATGCTTATATGATCGATAGAACGAGAATTACTATACTCACTACTCTTAGTATTATCAATCTAACTCATATTATTAGCCATATTATGATTATATTATCGATAGAACGACAATTACTATACTTATTACTCTTATTACTATCAATCTAACTCATATTATTAGCCATATTATGCTTATATGATCGATAGAACGAGAATTACTATACTCACTACTCTTAGTATTATCAATCTAACTCATATTATTAGCCATATTATGGTTATATTATCGATAGAACGACAATTACTATACTTATTACTGTTATTATTATCAATCTAACTCATATTATTAGCCATATTATGCTTAAATGATCGATAGAATGAGAACTACTATACTCACTACTCTTAGTATTATCACTCTAACTCATATTATTAGCCATATTATGCTTATATGATCGAGAGAACGACAATTACTATACTTATTACTCTTATTATTATCAATCTAACTCATATTATTAGCCTTATTATGCTTATATGATCGATAGAACGACAATTACTGTAGTTATTACTCTTATTATTATCAATCTAACTCATATTATTAGCCATATTATGCTTATATGATCGATAGAACGAGAATTCCTATATTCACTACTCTTAGTATTATCAATCTAACTCATATTATTAGCCATATTATGCTTATATTATCGATAGAACGACAATTACTATACTTATTACTGTTATTATTATCAATCTAACTCATATTATTAGCCATATTATGCTTATATGATCGATAGAACGAGAATTACTGTACTCACTACTCTTAGTATTATCAATCTAACTCATATTATTAGCCATATTATGCTTATATGATCGATAGAACGACAATTACTATACTTATTACTCTTATTATTATCAATCTAACTCATATTATTAGCCTTATTATGCTTATATGATCGATAGAACGACAATTACTGTAGTTATTACTCTTATTATTATCAATCTAACTCATATTATTAGCCATATTATGCTTATATGATCGATAGAACGAGAATTACTATACTCACTACTCTTATTATTATCAATCTAACTCATATTATTAGCCATATTATGCTTATATGATCGAGAGAACGACAATTACTATACTTATTACTCTTATTATTATCAATCTAACTCATATTATTAGCCTTATTATGCTTATATGATCGATAGAACGACAAATACTATACTTATTACTCTTATTATTATCAATCTAACCCATATTATTAGCCATATTATGCTTATATGATCGATAGAACGAGAATTACTATACTCACTACTCTTATTATTATGAATCTAACTCATATTATTCACCATATTATGCCGATATGATCGATAGAACTACAATTACTATACTCATTACTCTTATTATTATCAATCTAACTCATATTATTAGCCATATTATGCTTATATGATCGATAGAATGAGAATTACTATACTCACTACTCTTAGTATTATCACTCTAACTCATATTATTAGCCTTATTATGCTTATATGATCGATAGAACGACAATTACTATACTTATTACTCTTATTACTATCAATCTAACTCATATTATTAGCCATATTATGCTTATATGATCTATAGAACGAGAATTACTATACTCACTACTCTTAGTATTATCAATCTAACTCATATTATTAGCCATATTATGCTTATATGATCGATAGAACGACAATTACTATACTTATTACTCTTATTATTATGAATCTAACTCATATTATTAACCATATTATGCCGATATGATCGATAGAACTACAATTACTATACTCATTACTCTTATTATTATCAATCTAACTCATATTATTAGCCATATTATGCTTATATGATGGATAGAACGAGAATTACTATACTCACTACTCTTAGTATTATCAATCTAACTCATATTATTAGCCATATTATGCTTATATTATCGATAGAACGACAATTACTATACTTATTACTGTTATTATTATCAATCAAACTCATATTATTAGCCATATTATGCTTAAATGATCGATAAACGACAATTACTATACTTATTACTCTTATTATTATCAATCTAACTCGTATTATTAGCCATATTATGCTTACATGATCGATAGAACGACAAATACTATACTTATTACTCTTATTATTATCAATCTATATCATATTATTAGCCATATTATGCTTATATGATCGATATAACGACAATTACTATACTCACTACTCTTAGTATTATCAATCTAACTCATATTATTAGCCATATTATGCTTATATTATCGAAGAACGACAGTTACTATACTTATTACTGTTATTTTTATCAATCTAACTCATATTATTAGCCATATTATGCTTAAATGATCGATAGATCTACAATTACTATACCCATTACTCTTATTATTATCAATCTAACTCATATTATTAGCCATATTATGCTTATATGATCGATAGAACGAGAACTACTATACTCACTACTCTTAGTATTATCAATCTAACTCATATTATTAGCCATATTATGCTTATATTATCGATAGAACGACAATTACTATACTCACTACTCTTAGTATTATCAATCTAACTCATATTATTAGCCATATTATGCTTATATGATCGATAGAACGAGAACTACTATACTCACTACTCTTAGTATTATCAATCTAACTCATATTATTAGCTATATTATGCTTATATTATCGATAGAACGACAATTACTATACTTATTACTGTTATTATTATCAATCTGACTCATATTATTACCCATATTATGCTTAAATGATCGATAGAACGACAATTACTATACTTATTACTGTTATTATTATCAATCTAACTCATATTATTAGCCATATTATGCTTAAATGATCGATAGAATGAGAATTACTATACTCACTACTCTTAGTATTATCACTCTAACTCATATTATTAGCCTTATTATGCTTATATGATCGATAGAACGACAATTACTATACTCATTACTCTTACTATTATCAATCTAACTCATATTATTAGCCATATTATGCTTATATGATGGATAGAACGAGAATTACTATACTCACTACTCTTAGTATTATCAATCTAACTCATTTTATTAGCCATATTATGCTTATATTATCGATAGAACGACAATTACTATACTTATTACTGTTATTATTATCAATCTAACTCATATTATTAGCCATATTATGCTTAAATGATCGATAGAACGACAATTACTATACTTATTACTCTTATTATTATCAATCTAACTCGTATTATTAGCCATATTATGCTTACATGATCGATAGAACGACAAATACTATACTTATTACTCTTATTATTATCAATCTAACCCATATTATTAGCCATATTATGCTTATATGATCGATAGAACGAGAATTACTATACTCACTACTCTTAGTATTATCAATCTAACTCATATTATTAGCCATATTATGATTATATTATCGATAGAACGACAATTACTATACTTATTACTCTTATTACTATCAATCTAACTCATATTATTAGCCATATTATGCTTATATGATCGATAGAACGAGAATTACTATACTCACTACTCTTAGTATTATCAATCTAACTCATATTATTAGCCATATTATGGTTATATTATCGATAGAACGACAATTACTATACTTATTACTGTTATTATTATCAATCTAACTCATATTATTAGCCATATTATGCTTAAATGATCGATAGAATGAGAATTACTATACTCACTACTCTTAGTATTATCACTCTAACTCATATTATTAGCCATATTATGCTTATATGATCGAGAGAACGACAATTACTATACTTATTACTCTTATTATTA